>NW_006934205.1:0-1084 GCF_000298275.1 Orycteropus afer afer
GAAAAGGCATTTGATAAAATCCAACACCCATTCCTGATCAAAACGCTCAGCAAAATAGGAATAGAAGGGACATTCCTTAACATAATAAAGGGCATCTATGCAAAATCAAGGGAGCTCTGGTAGCATAGTGCCTAAGGCATTTGACTGCTAACCAGAAGGCTGGAAGTTCAAACCCACCAACCACTCCTTGGAAGGAAGATGGGGTAATCTACTTCCGTAATGTTAATGCCTTGGAAACCCAAGGAGGGGTCACTATGAGTCAGGTCCGACTCGACGGCACATAACAACAACAACAACATGCAAAATCAACAGCCAATATTGTTCTCAATGAAGAGAGATTGAAACCATCCCCAATGTAAACAGGAACCAGACAAGGATGCCCTCTATCTACCACTTCTCTTCCACATTTTATTGGAAGTACTAGCCAGGGCAATAAAGCAAGAAAGGGAAATCAAAGCCATCCAAATTGGTAAGGAAGAAGTCAAACTATCACTATTTGCTGATGATATGAACCTATACCTAGAGAACCCAACAGACTCAGTCAAAAATCTGCTGGAACTAATTGAGAGTTTTTAGCACAATGGCAGGATACAAGATCAACATCCAAAAATCAGTTGGATTCCTCTACACCAGCAGAGATTACTGAAAAAGAAATAAGGAAATCAATACTGTTTCCAATAGCTACTAAAAAAATTAGAAGCTCTGGTAGTGTAGTGCCTAAGACAGTTGACTGCTAATCAGAAGGCTGGCGGTTCAAACCCACCAGCCACCCCTCAGAAGAAAGGTTGGGCAATCTACTTCCATAGTGACAGTGCCTAGAAAATCCAAGCAGGGGTCACTATGAGCTGGGTCTGACTTGATGGCACATAACAACAGCAACAACCAAAAAATAAAATAAAATAAAATATGAGAAAATAAATCTTACCAGGAATACAAAAGACTGGTACAGAGAAATCTACAAAAGACTACTTCAAGAAACCATAAGAGATCTACACAAATGGAGGAACATGCCATGTTTGTGGATAGGAACAGTGAACACTGCAAAAATGTCAGTTCTACCCAAAGCAATCTATACATTCAATGC
>NW_006934205.1:1849-3173 GCF_000298275.1 Orycteropus afer afer
TTCCTCAAGGAAAAACTAGAGGCAAATTTAGGGGTCCTAACATATGGCATAAATATGGAGGATATTCAGGTGGCCAACAGACATATGAAGATTATAAACCTTAACCCAAAATGCACAAACAGCAGAAGAGGAACCAGATGATTGGGACCTTCTAAAAATTAAATGTTTATGTGCTTCCAATGACTTCTCCAAAAGAATCAAAGAGAACCTACATATTGGGAAAAAATATTCAACAATGACATATCTGACAAGGGGCTTATCTCTAGAAATTATAGAAAACTCCAATACCTCAACAACAAAAGACAAATAATCTAATTAAAAATGAGCTGAAGACATAGACACTTCACCAAGGAGGATATTCAGGTGGCCAACAGACATATGAAGAAATAATCATGATCATTAGCCATTCCAAAAAAAAAAAAACCTTACTGCTGTCTAGTTGGTCCCGACTCATAGCGACCCCTCCTTGGGTTTCCGAGAAGAATCTCTATGGAAGTAGATTGCCCATTGTTCCTTCCAAGGAGTGGCTGGTGGGTTTGAACCATCAGCTTCCTGGTCAGCTGTCAAATCAAAACAACAATGATATACCATCTTGCACCAACACTAGTAGCAAAGTTCAAAAAGACAGAAAATAACAAATTCTAGTGAGGATGTGGAGACATTGGAACCCTCATACACTGCTGATGGGACTATAAAATGGTATAGCCACTGTGGAAAGCAGTATGGAGATTCCTTAAAAAGAAATACTATTAAAAATACCATTTGACCCAGCCATTCCATTACTAGATATGTATCCTAAAGAAGTGAGAGCCATGACAAGAACAGACATATGCTTATCCATGTTCATCACAGCACTATTTACAGTAGCTAAAAGATGGAAACAACCTAGGTGTCCATCAACTGAGGAATGGATAACCAAACTGTGGTACATACACACAATGGAATACTGTGCAACCCTAAATAGTAGCATAGAATCTGCAAAACACCGCATAACATGAACTTGGAGGACATTATGCTGAGTGACATAAGTCAATCACAGAAGGACAAATATTCTATTAGTCTATTATTGTAAAAGTCAAGGAAAGGTTTATCTATGGAAGGAAATTTTCTTTGTTGGTTACCAGGAGTGGGAGGGATGGGTAGGGAACACTGTTAGATAGGTAGAGATAGGTATTGATTTGGTGAAGAGAAGGGCAATGTACCAAATGTGAGTGATCAACATGGTGGCATTGAGGAAGAGGAAGACATAGAGAGGTTCATGGGAGGTACAGAAAACAAAGATGAACCCTTTTGCACATATAGTACTGCATTGTCAGGCAAACAT
>NW_006934206.1:0-1698 GCF_000298275.1 Orycteropus afer afer
ATCACAATAAAAAAGGGGACAAGCACAAATACTCAGCAAATACTAAAACCACAGCAACAAAGGAAATGATAACAGGATTCATGAACATAATGAGCTTAGCACAGAAAATAATATATGGAACAAAGAAACCAGGGACACCATGAAAAAACACATACCAAAATGACAGCAAGTAGTTCATACTTATCAATAATAACACTGAATGTTATGGATTAAATGCACCACTCAAGAGATGGAGAGTTGCGGATTGGATAAGAAAACAAAACCCATCAATATGCTGCCTAAAAGAGACACACCTTAGAGATAAAGACAAAAAATAGACTAAAAATCAAAGGTTGGAAAAACATATATAAAGCAAATGGCAACTGTAAGAAAGCAGGAGTGGCAATATTAATTTCTGATCAAATTGACTTTAAGACAAAAACCACCATATGAGACAAGAGAGGACATTATATAATGATTAAAGGATCAATTGAACATGAAGATCTAACCATAATAAATATCTATGGACCCAATGAAAGAACCCCAAAATATATCAATTAGACTTTAAAAGAGTTGAAAAGCCAAATAGATGACTCCAGGGTCATAGTGGGAGACTTTAATACAATACTTTCTTTGAAAGATAGAACAACTGGAAAGAAACTCAAAAGATGCTGAAGAGCTATATAATACACTCCACCAACTTGGCCTTATAGACATCTACAGAGCACTTTGCCCAATAGCAGCACAATATACATTCTTCTCCAGTGCTCATGAAACATTTTCCATGATAGTCCATATGTTAGGCCATAAAGCAAGCCTTAATAAATTTAAAAACATTGAAATACTGCAAAGCATCTTCTCTGATTATAATGCTATCAAATTAGAAATCAACAATAGGAAGATCAACAAAAAAAGAGTAAACACATGGGAACTGAACAACACCCTCCTTGAGAAAGACTGGGTAAGAGAAGAAATCAAAATTGAAATTCAAAAATTCCTTGAATCAAACAAGAATGAAAACACAACATGCCAAAATCTTTGGGACCCAGCAAAAGCAGTGATCAGAGGCCAATTTATAGCAATCAATGCACACATTAAAAAAGAAGAAAGAGCCAAAATCAACACTTTAAACCAACAGCTCCAATAATTAGAAAAAGAACAACAAGAAAAGCCCACAGTCATCAGAAGAAAGGAAATAATCAAGATTCGAGCAGAAATCAATGAAACAGAAAATAGAAGGACAATAGAAAAAATCAAGAAGACCAGAACTTAGTTTTTTTAAAAGATCAATAAAATTGACAAACCACTGACAAATTTAACAAAGGAAAAGAGGGAGAGAATGCAAATAGCATGAATAAGAAACGAAATGGGTGACATCACAACAGAACCAACTGAAATAAAAAAGATAATATCAAGATACTATGAAGAACTGTACTCCAAAATATTTGAAAATCTGGAAGAAATGGACAGATTTCTAGAAACACACCACTTACCTAAACGAACACAGCCTGATGTGGAAAAGTTGAACAGATCCATCACAGAAGAAGTTGAACAGGCCATCAAAAATATTACCAAATAAAAAAAGTCCTGGCCCAGGCGGTTTCACTGGGGAATTCTACAAAACATTCAGAGAAGAACTGATATCAATCCTACTCAAAGTATTCCAAAACATAGAAAAGGATGGAATCCTCCCTAACTCATTTTATGAAGCAAGCATAA
>NW_006934206.1:2461-3004 GCF_000298275.1 Orycteropus afer afer
TGCTTGTGGATAGGAAGATTGAACATTGTGAAAATGTCAATTCTACCCACAGCAGTCTATACATTCAATGCAATTCCAGTCCAGATCCCATCAACATTCTTTAGGGATATGGAAAAACCAATCACTAACTTTGTATGGAAAGGAAAGAGACCTCAGAGAAGCAAAGCACTATTGAAGAAGAAGAACATAGTAGGAGGTCTCACGCTGCCAGATCTCAAAACCTACTATACAGCCACAGTAGTCAAAACTGTCTGGTATTGGTTTAATGACAGGTACAGAGACCAATGGAATAGAATTGAGAACCCAGAAATAGATCCATCGACCTATGGTCAGCTGATCTTTGACTAAGGGCCATAATCCATTAAATGGGGAAGAGAATATTTGTTTAATAAATGGTGCTGGCAAAACTTGAGATCCATTTGCAGAAAAATCAAACAAGATTTGTACCTCACACCATCCACAAAAACGAACTCCAGATGGATCAAAGACAAATGTGAAACACAAAATTATAGAGTTCCTCAAGGAAAAACTAGGGGCAAATTT
>NW_006934207.1:0-1209 GCF_000298275.1 Orycteropus afer afer
TTGGAGAGAACAATCATGGGAGAAAGAAGGGCTGCTTATGCACAGGGAGACAGCTCAGGGGGCAGGAGTGCATGGAGGAATAGACACTGGGAAGAGGTAACTATGGGGAGGAAGTGGGAGGGGAGCTGTTGCATAGTGTTAAATTGTGGTCAATGTCATGAGACAAAGTGTATGTGAACTGCTGTATGGAAAGTGAATTTGCTCTGTATATATTCACCCAAATCACAATAATAATAAAAAATAGAGCTGACCATGAAAAAAAAATTGTCTGATTTCTCATGATTAGACTGAGGTTAAGGTACATCCTAGTTACCTAATGCTGCTTGTATTAGCATCCACAAATGGATGGCTTTAGAGAGCAGAAATCAATTTTCTCATAGTTTTGGAGCCTAAAAGTCCAAATCCGTGTTTTGGCCATTTTAATTCCTTCTGTAAGCCTCCCCTCATTTATGGTGTCTATTGGCGATTTTTAGAGTGTCTGTTCTGGTCTTTCATAACTCAGAAGTTATTACATTTAGGATCTATGCTACACTAGTATGATCTCATCAGCATAACAAAAGAGAAGCCCATATTTCAAAACAGGGTCATATTTACAGGTAAAAAACCTACTGCCATTGAGTCCATTCTGACACATAGCAACTCCCATTGGGTTTCCAAAGCGGTAAATCTTTACAGAAGCAGACTGGCTCATCTTTCTTCTGCATAGAGTGGCTGGTGGATTTGAATCACTGACTTTTTGGTTAGCTGCCAAATGAACCACAACACCACCAGAGCTCCTTTCAATTCATAAACAGGTACCCACTATTAACACAACGTACCACTTTTCCTGTTGTCCTTGATTACCTGACTGAGATAGTGTTTGCCAAGTTTCTTCACTGTAAATTTACTCCCCCTACCACCTTTACTATACTTAACTCTTTGAAGGAAATCTCTATGTGCAATCCACGATTAAAGAGTGTGGAGTTATGCTCCACCTTCTTGAGGGTGTGTGGTAGTTCGGTTTGTGTGTCAACTTGGCTGGGCCTGGTTGAGTGGCTGAGCAGCTGGTGGTAGTTGATCCCCATGAAGAGACTGGCAATCAACTCCATGGTGATCCAGCACAAGCATCTAGGTAGCTGCCTTTGGGTATGTGGTCTGCTTCCTGTATATAAGGAGAAGCCTTTGGGAGTGGTCTCTAGCCTATGGCACGCTTGGACCCTGCATGTAGCC
>NW_006934207.1:1624-3033 GCF_000298275.1 Orycteropus afer afer
ATAAACTCCTGTTTGTTAAGGCCATCCCATTTGTGGTATATTCTTGTCAGAGTGGCACTAGGTAACTAGACCGGGGTGGAATATCTACATAAATTATTTCAAATTCTTCTGCATGGGAGCTTTGTCTCTTCTCCTTTATTCATTCATTTATGTATTCTATCCTTTTTTCTTAACATCTGTATGGATTCAGAAGTATTTACTTTATAATTTGGGTTACAATCCAATACTACCTTATTTCTTAATTATTGTATTTTTGAAATTAATATTTTATTTGTTTAAGTTGAAATTTTACACAGCAAATTAGGTTCCCAATTAACAATTTCTACACAAGTTATTCAATGGTATTGAGTACATTTTCCACAATGTGTCATTGTTCTAATTCATTCTGCTTTGGTTGTTCTATTTCCAGCACTTCAGTTTCCCTCCCTCCTTACTTTTTCATCTTCACTTTAGAGTAATTTTTAAACATTTGGTCTTCTAGACCTTATTTTTTTTAAAAGAAGCTCATTACTTATGCATGATATTCTTTATTTTTGAGCCAATCTGTTATTTAGCTAAAAGGTGACCTAAAGGGATAAGTTCAGTTTAAGATTTAAAGCATATCTCATTGTGATGCTCTTGGGTAATCCTCTAGTCTCAACTGGTCCACATACTTCGGATTTTGTAAAATTTGAATTCTGTTCCATGTTTCACTCCTGGATTTTGTAAAATTTGAATTCTGTTCCATGTTCTATAAGGATCCATCAATTGTCACTCTGATCAGAGTGGTTTGTATCTAGGCACTATCTAGTTCTTCTGGTCTCAGGGTAGATGAGGCCGTGACAAAGAGAGACCAATAGTTGTGTCTTAGATGGCTTCTCCAAAGCTTTTAAGACCTCAGATACTACTTACTACATTGGAATATAGAACCTACACTTTATGAACTATATTATGCCAACTGCATGAGTTATCCAATGACACTATGATAAGTCTTCAAACCCAGAAAATCAATCTCATGATGTGTTTGGTTATATCTAAGAAGTAGCCATAACTGTGTCTCCCATGTGGTTTATTATATATGTTGATATACATGCATGCACACACATACATGTATATATCCTAGTTTTATCCATATTTTCTGTATTTGTTTTCCAACCATGCCCATCCCTGTGGGGTATTTTCACAAGTCCTGCTATGCTTATTTATTTATTTATTAAAATAAGATTCAAAATGGAGTCTCGCCAGTGAGCAGCATGCTTTTTTTCCCTCTGGCACCTAAGGACTTTGAAAAGTAGGTACAACAGTTTGAATCAGGAACTTTGATGCTCTGAACAGCTCACTGAATCAGAGTGCACCAAACACAGAAGAGCAGAATTAGAGGAAAGGCATAGGGAGATTATTTAGGAAAGAGCTACTGGCGGAGGACAGAC
>NW_006934208.1:0-533 GCF_000298275.1 Orycteropus afer afer
TAAGGGAATTTGTTAAAACCAGACCAACCTTACAAGACATGCTAAAGGGAGTCCTTTGAACAGAGAAGCCAAAATAGCAAATAACAACCAACCATTAATACACAAGATGATATAACCCAGAAACCACAGATATGGACATATCCAAGGTAAAATGAACTTACAAGATTGTAAACAGGGAGCCAGAGATAGCAATTGGCAAGTGAGGACAACTACAAACAAAAATAGGGAAAAGACTGTGTAGTTACAGAACTTGGATTGGATAAGAAAACAAAACCCATCCATATCCTGCCTATAAGAGACACATCTTACAGATAAAAACAAAAATAGACTAAAAGTCAAAGGTAGGAAAAAGATATATCAAGCAAATGGCAACTGTAAGAGAGCAAGAATGGCAATATGGCGATACCTTCAAAAGTTGGAATTAGAAATACCATTTGACCCAGCCATTCCATTACTAGGTATATACTCTAAAGAAGTGGGACCCATGACAAGAACAGACATATGCACACCCATGTTCATCACAGCACTATTTA
>NW_006934208.1:1983-2598 GCF_000298275.1 Orycteropus afer afer
AAAAGAAGAAAGAGCCAAAATCAACACTTTAAACCAACATCTCCAACAATTAGAAAAAGAACAGAAAGAAAAGCCTACAGTCACCAGAAGAAAGGGTATAATAATGATTTGAGCTGAAATCAATGAAATAGAAATTAGAAGGAAATAGAAAAAATCAACATGACCAGAAATTGATTTTTTGAAAAGATAATAACATTGACAAACTACTGGCAAATTTAACAAAGGAAAAGTGGGGGAGAACACAAAAACACAAATAAGAAATGAAATGAAATAAAGAGGATTATATCAAGATACTATGAAGAACTGTATTTCAAAAAATTTGAAAATCTGAAAGAAATGGACAGATTTCTAGAAATACAACATTTACCAAAAGTAACACAGACTGATGTTGAAAATTTGAAGAGATCCATAACAAAAGAAGAAGCCGAACAGGTCATCAAAAAATTACCAACAAAAAAAAAGTCCTGGTCCAGACAATTTCACTGGAGAATTCTACCAAACATTCAGAGAAGAACAGACACCATTCTTACTCAAACTATTCCAAAATATAGAAAAGGATGGACTCCTCCCTAACTCATTTTATGAAGCTAGCATAACCTTGATACCAAAACCAGG
>NW_006934209.1:0-521 GCF_000298275.1 Orycteropus afer afer
TAGTCTGTTATTGTAAAAGTTAAGGAAAGGTTTATCTACAGAAGGAATTATCTTTGTTGGTTACCAGGGGTGGGAGGGGAGGGCAGGGAACGCTGTTAGGTAGATAAAGATAAGTGTTGATTTGGGTGAAGAGAATGGCAATGTACCAAATGTGAGTCACCAATATGGCAGCATTGAGGAAGAGAAAGACATAGAGAGATACATGGGAGGTACAGACAACAAAGATGAACCCTTTGGCCCATACAGTACTGCGTTGTCAGTGAAGGGAAACATGGGTACATGGGTGGATAGATAGGTGGACAGGCTGAACTATTAGGTATGTCTATGTACCCAAGAACATATACAGGGTTGGCAGACAATGGTCCTATAAGTTTATGTGAATGACCAGAATCCCCAGGTGTATAGTAGAGCTGACAAGGGGCAAGGTGTGGTCACTGCTTGGTCACAGCCAGCTACCCAGAGGGACCGAGTAGTTGAACCTGTGGACTTGGGACCATAGTCTCAGGGGACATCAAGCTCAA
>NW_006934209.1:2101-3546 GCF_000298275.1 Orycteropus afer afer
CACACCTTTTAGCCAGTGTGGCTCAAATGCTCCCCAAATAAACTTTTGCAATGGTAAACACTCAGGTGTTCCAAGAAAGGGTGACTGATACAGCTTTGAGATACATTGTATACTAGAAGTTATAGAATTATGAACCAATAGCTAATGGAACAATTACTAGCTGAAATATTGTGGGACACTGTATAAAGTCATACAATGAAATGCAACGATTAGTAAGCATACACCTTATTGTAATTTTGTATTTATTTACTGTCTTAGCTATCTGTGTTGCTATAACAGAAATACCACAAGTGGATAGTTTTAACAAATATATTTATTCTCACAGTTTAAGAGGCTAGAAGTCCAAATTCAGGGGGTCAGCTCTAGGGGAAGCATTCTCCCTGTGGGCTCTGGGGAAGGTTTTTGTCTCCTTTGAGCATCTGTGGGCTCAGCATCCCGTGGAGATCTCCAAGTATCTTTGTATTAATATTCTCCCAAGATTATGAAGTTCTCAGCATAGGGATCCTGAGTCCAAAGGATGTGCTCCACTCCTGACTCTTTTTTCTTGGTAGTAATGAGGTTCCTCCCTCTCTACTCACTTCTCTTTCATTTTATCTCTTGTAAGATAAAAGGTCCATACTGATATCACCCCGGAAACCCAAAGAGGAGTCACAAGAAGTCGGATCTGACTCAATGGCAGTGTGTTTGGTTAGGTTTTCTTGGTAAGATAAAAGGTGATGCAGGCTACACCCCCAGGAGACCTCCTCTTACATCCATCAGAGTTGTGATCTGAGAAAGGGTGTTGCATTCCACCTTAATCATGCCTCATTAACATATCAAACATAATCTAATCCTTTTAAACATAATCTACCCATCAGAGCTCCCCCCCCCCTTTTTTTTTTTGGTTTTGAGTTTAATCCTCCCTTGTTAACCACAGGCAGAGATTAGGATTTACAACACATACAGCAATTACATTAGATCACAAAATGGAAGACAACCACAAAATACTGGGAATCATGGCCTAGCCATAATCTTTGGGGACACAATTAAATCCAAGACATTTATGCAGGTTTTAAAATAAAGGACACAACTAAGAACAAATATGTGTGTGTCCCTTTTGCATTACTTTGATCATGCAAAAGGAAAGCACCAGAACCACTGAAAAATGCTTGGGCCTCAAACAGAATTCAAAATAGTAAGAGTCTGGGTCTCGCCCAGAAATAGACCCAGAGACAAGGATGTGTATGCACATGGTTTATTTAGGAGGTGATACCAGAAACATCAAGAGAAGATGGCAGGAATACACAGAGTCACTGTACCAAAAAGAAGTGATCGATCTTCATCCATTTCAGGAAGTGGCATATGATCTACAACCAATGGTACTGAAGGAGGAAGTCAAAGCTGTAATGAAAGAATTGACAAAGAACAAGGCTCCGGGAATTGACGGAATACCCATTGAGATATTT
>NW_006934210.1:0-728 GCF_000298275.1 Orycteropus afer afer
ATAGTGCCTAAGGCACTTGACTGCTAACCAGAAGGCTGGCGGTTCAAACCCACCAGCCACTCCTTGGAAGGAAGGTGGGACAATCTACTTCCGTAGTGATACTGTCTTGGAAACCCAAGGAGGGTTTTCTATGAGTCGGGTCCGACTTGACAGATAGGTGGACAGGCTCAATGATTAGGTATGTCTATGCAGGGGGGAGTGTGGCCATGACCACGTATAGGGTTGGCAGACAATGTTTCTACAAGTGTATTTGTATGTGCTGTAAAAACTTCCAGGTATATAGTAGAGCTGAGAAGGGACAAAATTGTAGTCACTTCTTGGCCACAGCCAGATACCTGGAGGGAGCAAGCAGTTGGACCTGTGGGCTCGGGACCATGGTCACAGGGGACATCAAGCTCAATTAGCATAACATACTACACAAAAACATTGTTCCACATCCTAATTTGGTGACTAGTGACTGGAATCTTAAAAGCTTGCAAGCAGCCATCTAGATGCAATGATGAGTCTCTCCTCATCCAGAGTAAAGAAGAATGAATAAAACCAAAGACACATGGAAACAATTAGTCCAAGGCACTGGAACACCATGTGATCCTCAGCCTATAGGACTATGAGACCAGAAGAACTAGATGGTGCCTGGCTACCACTGTCAGCCACTCAGAGGGGGACCTATGTAGGAGATCTTGGATAGAGTGGGAGAACAATGTGGAACAAAACTCAAAATTATTAAA
>NW_006934210.1:3620-4476 GCF_000298275.1 Orycteropus afer afer
TATAGGTGTCAACTCTTCCCTGAATATCTGGTAAAATTCTCCAGTGATGCCATCTGGGCCAGGACTTTTTCTTGTGGGAAGTTTCTTTTTATGACCTGCTCAATTTCTTCTCTTCTTATGGGTCTGTTCAAGTTTTCAAGTATTCTATATCCGACTGTGATATTTTAGATAGGTATTCTGTTTCTAGAAATGTGTCTACCTTGGGAGACCTCCCTGGGGGAGTGCCAAATGGCAGGCAAGAAAGGCCATCGGAGACCTCCCTGGGGTAGTGGAGAGAATGCAACACACCAGAGAACCTAGGGGCACTGCACGAATCTACCTTCAGCACCTGCTTTTAGTGGTAAACTTGGGACTGCTGGGTAAGAGCAGAGATTTTTCTGGCTCCAGTACATTAATGCTGCAAGTGGGCGGGCCCTGAGAGGAACTCCCATCACAGATCGTGGATTGGGGTTGTTATCCTAGGTCAGCTTTTTGGCACAGAGGGGCCGGCAACTGCTTTTATTGGTAAACATGGGACAGCTGGGTGTGAGCAGACATTTTTATGGCTCCAGCACCACTGAAGCCCAAGCAGAGGGAACATTAATGTCACAAACGTGCAGGCCCTGGGAGGAACTTCCACAGTGGATCGCAGGATGGGGCATTTATATTATGTCAGCTTTTTGGCACAGAGGGGCTGGCACTTGCTTTTATTGGTAAACTTGGGACAGCTGGGTGCAAGCAGACATTTCTCTGGCTCCAGCACTGCTGAAGCCCAAGCAGAGGGAACATTAAAGCTGCAAGTGGGCGAGCCCTGGGAGGAAATTCTACAGTGGATCACAGGAGGGGAAAGTTATCTTAGGTCATCTTTTTGGAATGG
>NW_006934211.1:0-1416 GCF_000298275.1 Orycteropus afer afer
TCACTACGGAAGTAGATTGCCCAACCTTCCTTCCGAGGAGTGGCTGGTGGGTTTGAACCGCCAGCCTTCTGGTTAGCAGTTAAGTGCCTTAGGCACTATGTTACCAGAGCTCCTTGCTATGAGTTGGACTGAAAAAACTGAGGTTTAGTTATTTCTGGGGATTTCTCTCATGTCAGTTTAAAACCTGTGTGATGGAATATGTGTGTGATTTTCTGTAGGGTCGCCTTATCTGAATCCATCTTCATGGTCATTTGAAAGTCTGAGTGTCTCCCTTGTAACTGGGACTCATTCAGATGTAGAGACATGACACTGGCCCTAAAAAGACAGCCAGAAGGGCCCACTCATCTGGGTTCTGTAAGTGGTTCAACTTTGACTTTTGGCTTGCTGTTTCATTATAGATTTGGCTAAAACTTAAAAACAAGTCAATTCCTTCTGCTGGTTGAATTCCCAGGCCATTATGTTGATACACAGAAAACGTCTTTTGTCTTTCTCTGGTCTAGTTAAGTGGTAAGAGTAGAGGGCTTTGCAGACAGATCTGGGTTGAAATTCTACTTTTCCTGCTTAGTTTCCTACCATAGCCTTAGTTTCTTCATCTGTAAACCAGGGATAATAATTCAGGGTTACTGAGAGGATTAAATGAGGTAATACAGATTAAAAAACCAGACACAAAGTAACCTGAGGAGTGTTAACTCACTCTCTTCTCTTCACTTGTCAAGATTTTATATGATCTGTTTTCTTCTTGACCACATTTCATCAGTCCTCCTTAATTACAATAACTCTACCTACCTACCTAGATTTTGGGGTTTTGGCTGTTTCATCCTTGGTTTCCAGGATTTGTTCCCTCCCTGTTTCCATGGTGATTTCCCAGCACTGTGTTTCTATTTCTGCTCTGGCTGGCAGCCTTCTTGTTTTGTTTCTATCCCTTTCTGGTTGCTTTTTGAAGTCCATGAAGACCAAAGAGATGGACTGAAGTCCAGAGCAGAGCAGTGAAGCTGGCAGGCACTGGTTGCTACTAGGCAGCAGAAGTGGCCCTAGGTGACAAACTTGACCACATTCACGGGCAACGTCCCCCTAGAGAACTCCTCCTGCTCTCTGAGAGCAGATGTCACCTTTAGGTGGGTCCCGGCCTCATGCTCCCATGCAGGACAATTTCCTGCCCCTCCTGAAATCCTTGCGTGAGTCTGCTCCACACATAGCACTTTTCCCAAGGTGTTATTTAGGGGCCAATCTTATGGATCAGAGTAGTCCGATAGTGGGGATGGTGTAGGACTGGACAGTGTTTTGTTCCATGTGCATGGGACTGCCATGAGTTAGGGGCTGCTCAGTGGCAGCTACAACAAGAACTGCCCTAGGACACTGGAGCTCTTGATGCCTGGGATGATGGTTTATACAGTGCTGCCCACATCACCAGCCAGG
>NW_006934211.1:1811-3101 GCF_000298275.1 Orycteropus afer afer
ATTCTATTCAGGAAGCAGAATTGAGAGATTCTAGTTTGCCTCTGGCAGAAATGGAAAGTTCTTTTTTTGGACAATGGGTTCTTTGAAAGAGATGTTGTTGTTGTTGTTAGTTGGCTTCGAGTCATAGTAACCCTATGTACAACAGAACAAAACACTGCTTGGTTGTGCGCCATCTTCACAATCCTGCTAGACCTGAGTCCATCATTGCAGCTGTTCAATTCATCTTATTGAGGGTCTTCCCCATTTTCATTGACCCTCCACTTTACCAAACATGATATCCTTCTCCAGGGAATGGTCCCTTCTGATAACATGACCAAAGTAGGTAAGATGAAGTCTGGCCACTCTTGCTTCCAAGGAGCATTCTGGCTGCACTTCTTCCAGCATAGATTTGTTTGTTCTTTTGGCGGTCCATGGTACTTTTAGTATCTTTCGCCAACACCACAACTCAAAAGCATCAACTCTTCCTTGGTCTTCCTTATTTATTGTCCAGCTTTCACATGCATATGAAACAAACAACAAACAAACAAAACCCAAACCCACTGCCCTTGAGTCTGTTCTGACTCATAGCGACCCCTCCTTGGGTTTTTGAGGAGGTATCTCTACAGAAGTAGATTGCCTAGTCTTCATTCTGAGGAGTGGCTGGTGGGTTTGAATTGCCAGACTTCTGGTTGGCAGTCAGATGCCTTAGGCACTATACCACCAGAGATTGAAAACACCATGGCTTGACTTAGGTGCATCTTAGTCTTCAAAAAGACATCTTTGATGTCAAAGATGACATCCATCTTCACTCTCTAGCACTCTAAAGAGGTCTTTGCAGCAGATTTGCCCAGTGCAATAAGGCAACTGATTGCTTGACTGCTGCAATGGGCATTGACTGTGGATCCAAGTAATACAAAATCTTTGATAACTTCAGTCTTTTCTCCATTTATCGTGATGCTGCTTATTGGTCCGGTTGTGAGGATTTTTGTTTTCTTTATGTTGAGGTGTAATCCATACTGTAGACTGTAGACTTTAATCTTTACCAGTAAGTGCTTCAAGTCATTTTCACTTTTAGCAAGCAAGGCTGTGCTGCTGCATATCACAGGTTGTGAACAACTCTTCCTCCAATCCTGATCCCATGTTCTTCTTCACACAGTCCAGCTTCTTGGATTATTTGCTCAGCATAGAGATGGAGTAAGTATGGTGAAAGGATATAACTCTGATGCACTCCTTCCCTGATTTTAAACCACATAGTATCCCCTTGTTCTGTTCGAACGACAGCCTCCTGGTCTATGCACAGGTTCCTCATGG
>NW_006934212.1:0-418 GCF_000298275.1 Orycteropus afer afer
TGACATTTTCACAATGTTCAGTCTTCCTATCCATGAGCATATTATGTTCTTTCATTTATTTAGATCTCTTATGGCTACTTGAAATAGTTTTTTATAGTTTTCTTTGTACAGGTCTTTTGTGTCCCTGGTAAGATTTATTCTCAAGTATCTTCTTATTATTATTTGTAGCTATTGTAAATGGAATTGATGTCTTTTTCAGCACTCTCTTTGCTGCTGTAGAGGAATCCAACTGATTTTTGGATGTTCATCTTATATCCTGCCACAATTCTAAATCTCTCAATTAGTTCCAGTAGATTTTTGGCTGAGTCTCTTGGGTTTTCTAGATATAACATCATATCATCAGCAAATAGGGATACTTATACTTCTTCCTTACCAATTTGGATGCCTTTGATTTCCCTTTCTTGCCTTATTGCCCTGG
>NW_006934212.1:2743-3887 GCF_000298275.1 Orycteropus afer afer
ATTTTGGGGCTCTTTAATTGGACCCATAGATATTGATTATGGTTATATCTTCTTGTTCAATTGATCCTTTAATCATTATATAATGTCCTTCCTTGTCTCATATGGTGCTTTTTGTCTTAAAGTCAATTTGATCAGAAATTAGTATTGCCACTCCTGTTCTTTTTTTTTTGTTGCCAGTTGCTTGATATATCTTTTTCCAACCTTTGATTTTTAGAATAGTTTGGTCTTTCTCTAAGGTATATCTCTAGTAGACAGCATATTAATGGATTATGTTTTCTTATCCAGTCTGCAACTTTCTGTCTCTTGAGTGGTGCATTTAATCCATTGACATTCAGTGTAATTATCAACAAGTATGAATTTGTTGGTGTCATTTCATTATGTGTTTTTCACGGTGTTCCTGGTTTATTTGTTCCATATTATTTTCTGTGCTGAGCTCATTATGTTTTTGAATCATGTTATCATTTCCTTTGTTGCTATTGTTTTAGTATTTACTAAATATTTGTTCTTGTCCTCTTTTTTATTGTGATGTGAAGGTTTATCATTTTTCTTTGAAGTTACCCTGTGATTTATAATTTTCTCCATGAGTTTAAAACAGTCCATTCTGTCTTGCAACTCTCTCAACTTCCTTACTATTTACAAGTTCTGTAGCTACACCATTTTCCCCTCTTTTTGGTTTATAGTTGTCCTCATTTGCCAATGGATGTCTATGGTTCTCTGCTTACAATCTTGTAAGCTTATTTTACTTTGGATACATCCATAGCTGTCTTGGTTTCTGAGTTATGTCATCTTGTGTATTAATGTGGCTACCATTTGCTATTACTGGTTCTCTTGTTCAAAGGATGCCCTTTAGTATCTCATGTAAGGTTGGTCTGGTTTTAAAAAATTCCCTCAATTTTTGCTTATCTGAAAATTCCCTAATTGCATCATCATGTTTGAGGGACAGTTTTGCCTGGTATACAATTCTTGTTTGGAAATTTTTCTCTTTGAGGGTTTTATATATATCATCCAATTACCTTCGAAATTGCACAGTTTCTGTTGAGAAATCAGCTTTTTCGATTTGGTTCTGTTTGTAAGTAAATTTTTGTTTTTCCCATAATGCTTTCAGGATTCTTTCTTTGTTTTTAGTTTTGATAAGTTTGATGAT
>NW_006934213.1:0-470 GCF_000298275.1 Orycteropus afer afer
TCAAAATGCACAAACAGCAGAAGAGAGACCAGATGATTGGGACCTTCTAAAAATTAAAGACTTCTCTAAATGACTACCAAAGTCTTCTCCAAAAGAATCAAAAGAGGGCCAACAATTTTGGGAAAAAAATATTTAGCATATTTAGCAATAACATATCTGACCAGGTTCTTATCTCTAGAATTTATAGAACACTCCAACACCTCAATAACAAAAAGACAAACAATCCAATTAAAAAATGTGCAGACGACATGAACAGATACTTCACCAAAGAGGATATTCAAGCAGTCAACAAACATATGAAGAAATGCTCATGATCATTAGCTATTAGAAAGTTGCGAATCAAAACAACAATGTGGTACCATCTTGCTCATGCAGTAGTAGCAAAGTTCAACAAGACAGAAAATAACAAATGCTGGCGAGGTTGTAGAGAGATTGTGACTCTCATACACTGCTGGTGGGACTGTAAAATG
>NW_006934213.1:2860-3960 GCF_000298275.1 Orycteropus afer afer
AATAATAATAATAATAAAGAGAAAGTCACAAGGATTTTATCTGGTATTTTGGAGCATTTATGCAACAGAGACTGTCACAAAATCTTGACACATTAAGAATTAAATCTGCTTTGTAACTCATTCACATATTATCATTTCATTTTCTATCTAAAGAAAAGTGAAACTCAGAGATATTAAACAATTTACAAATAGATAAAAACAATTTAATTTGGGCACATGTTTTAAATGACAGGCCCTCCGATTTTATACCATTGTATTTAAAATATATATTAATCCTCCTCTAACGGACATTGAATCATTAGCATTTATAAATTTTAGTGAATACTTTTAAACACTTTCTGGTCTTGGTTAATACTGTGTTGTTTTTGTTAGATCAAGTCAGTGCTGAATCATAGTAACCTTCTGTCCTATACCATCCTCACAATCCTTGCTCTGCCTGAGCCCATCATTGCAGTCACTATGTCAAACCACCTCACTGAGGTTTTACACTTCTTTCTTACACTCCAGTTTACCAAGTTGGGCTACAGAGTATCAGGAAATGGATGATTAAAAGAAACATGAAATGAAATAAGGCCCTTGCAGGAACTCATGAAGACCATTGGTCCTGAAGGAAAAATTATGATAAATCTGTTCCTTTTCAGTTTTGTTAACACTATCTTCAAAGGGGGGGAAATGACAAAGAAAGAAAATAAAAATGCCAATAACACACATACACACACATAATAATAATAATAATAATAATAATAAAAGGAAACAACAAAACATTAACTAAAATAATAAGAAAAATTAATAATTATGTATTGTTTTCCTTATTTTATCAGTAGCCTAATACAAAATGATACCTAAGATATATACATGGCTTCTAAGTTCAAGAGTATAATTAAATATTTGTAAAAGATTTCCAAATCTTAATCATAAAGTCACAAAGATGATGAGGAAAATCTTAATGTTCTTCTGAAATTCTCTTAGCATGTAGATCCAATTGGATTATATATGCTAGAATTCAAAATTTATTAAGTATTATGTACCAGGGCAACCATCAGTAACTTCAGTCTTTAAGGAATGAATTATATGAAGGATAATAAAAAGAACTAGCCACA
>NW_006934214.1:0-3170 GCF_000298275.1 Orycteropus afer afer
GAAGCGAGAATGGCCAGACTTTGTCTCACTTATTTTGGTCATGTTGTCAGAAGGGACCTTTTCTTGGAGAAGGATGTCATGCTTTGTAGGGTGGAGGGTCGATGAAAGAAGGGGAGGCCTTCAACGAGATGGATTGACACAGTGGCTGTGATGATGGGCTCAAGTATAGCAGAGATCATGGAGCTGGAGCGGGATCAGGCAGTGTTTCCTTCTGCTGTGCATGGGGTCGCTATGAGTTGGAAACAATTTGATGGCACCTAACAACAACAACAACAACAACAACAACAACAAAATTATATAATCAAGATTGTGGGCCAACTTGACTGGGCCTGCTTCAGAATCTGGGAAGCTAGATGTCTTGTTGAAGCTAATAAAGTGAAGTAAACAGATTCTCCCCATGGTGAGACTGGCTATCAATTCCATGGTAGGATCTTCTGGAGCAGGTGAGTAGCTGCTTTAGAGATGTGGTCTGCTTCCTGTATACAAAAAGCCGCTTTGAGGAAGGTCTCCAACTTTTTGGCACACTTGAACCCTCCATGTAGCAGAGTCTTCATTCAGTAGCCTTCGAGGCTCTGCCAATCTTAGGACTTTTAATGGACTTGAATCAATGACCTGCCATGAGGCTTTGTATTATCGGGACTGTGCTTTTTCACTTGCGTTTGTGAGCCTCAGCGTCCAACAGCTGCCTGAGTGAAGAGATGCTTCTAGCTTCAGTGGGCTGGGGACAAGTGTTAGAGCTGAAGCCCAAGGTTGATGGGCTTTCATCTAGCCCCTAGAGCCTGGCATTTTGAACTCAGACTTAATGCCTCCAAAGTGTAAGGGAATAAACTCTTGTTTGGTAAAGCCATCTCATTTGTGGTATTTCTGTCAGAGTGGCACTAGGTAACCAGAACAATAATATACTTATTTTGTTAGCAAAACAAGGAATTATACAATATTAATATTTGATGGCATCATCAAGTTCTACAAACACTTGATGTTGTAGACAGAATAAAGACATCTCAAGGATGTCCAAGTCCCAATCCCTGAAACATGAGGATATTTTACCTACTTGGTCAAATGACTTTGCAGATGCCATTAAGTATCTTGAGATGTGGAGGTTACCCTGCATTCTCCTGGTAGAACTAATATAATTTTAACTCGAAAACAAACTCGCTGCCATCAAGTGTATTCCAACTCATAGTAACCCTCTTTGGATTTCCAAGGCTGTAAATCTTTAGAGAATCATATTGCTTCATCTTTCCTCCATTGAGTGGCTGGTTGGTTTGAACCACTGACCTTTTAGGTAGAAGCCAAATACCTTAACACTACACCACTAACTGAAACTCACTGCCGTTGAGTCAGACCTGACTCATAGCGACACCTCCTTGGGTTTCTGAGGCAACATCTCTGTGGAAGTAGATTGCCCAACCTTCCTTCCAAGGAGTGGCTGGTGTGTTTGAACCACCAGCCTTTTGGTTACCAGTCAAATGCCTTAGGCACTAGGTCATCAAGGCTTCCACTACACCACTAGAACTAGTGTAGTGGTATATTAAAGAGCATTACATCACTAGAGCTGCTTAGTATAATTTGAAGTATCCTTAAAAGAGGAGTGTTAGAGGTCAGAGTCAGAGAAGGCAAAGTTACAACTGGAAGCAGATAGAGAAGAATATTTGAATATGCTGTTCTGCTGGGTTTGAAGATAGAAGAAGGAACAAATAGCCAAGGGATGTAGGCAGAGTGTTGAAGCTAATAAAGTCAAGTAAACAGATTCTCCCTCTAGCCTCCAGAAAGAATCAGTTCTGCTGAGAACTTGACTTTAGCCCAATGAGACTTATTTCTGTATTCTCACCCTCAAAACTATAAGATTATAAATTTGGGTTCTTTGAAGGAATTAAGTTTGTTTGAGTTTGTTATAGCAGCAGTAGATAATTAATGCATGTGGGCATGCAATTGAAAGGACCCTGGAAATTCTTACAAAGAAGATCTGGAATAAAATCTGATAATATGAGATTCTAATATTCCTGTAGTGTCTGAGACAGTTATCATCAAGGAAAACCTGATATATTTCACCACACCCATTTTTTTATTGAAATCGTACAGTATTAAAATCTCTTCAAGTTAGTATTTACATAATTAGACTTTATCATATAAAAAGATGTTCAAGAATATCAACCCTGGGGAAAAAAGAAAAAGTTAAACTATTAAGACTATATTTTATACATAACTATGTATTGATTTTCTCTTCTTTCTTTTACAAAGTGAAAAATGACTTTGTGTGCTTCCACAGAGAATGATTTGGATAACACTTTCCATGCATTGTTTCAAGCACAAAATTATCCATCTATCATTTCTGCTTATATTACTTCACTTCTCTCAAAGACTTTCCTATTTCCTTGTAAGGAGCCAAAGCTGGCTTGTGTTGCGTCTCAAGCTGTGCATGTCATAGTGCCAACTTTACTTTGTGATATATGGGTTGTGTGTGTTTTCTCTGGTTGCTCCTGTGAAGAGTGTGATAAATGTGTGATGTGAGCAGGTTTTCTGTTTTATTCAAATTATTTTATTAATTTTGACTAATCATAGCATTACTAAATATATATGTTACATTCATAGTCTGTAACAAATTTAGAAACATTCACTATGCACAGTAGGTTAACAGGAGCTCTGGTGGTGTAGTGCCAAAGGCATTTGACTGCCAGCCAGAAGGCAGGTGTTTCAAACCCACCAGCCACTCCTCAGAATGAAGGTTGTACAATCTACCTCCATAGTGATACTGCCTTGTTAACTTCTACTTATTTTCTAAAATATCTGAATTTACAGACTGTTCTAAGAATAGATATAATGTATTGAATCCTAATGACTGAAAACCAGAAGAGTTATGGGATGAAATCAAGACATCATACATAAAGAAAACAAAAGATCATTAAGAACACAAGGATGAAAGAAAAGACCACAATGGTTGTGAAAAGAGACTCTGAAACTTGTTCTTAGAAGTAGAGTAGCTAAAGCAAATGGAAGAGATGATGAAGTAAAAGAGCTGAACTAAAGATTTCAGAGGGTGGCTCAAGAAGACAAAGTAATATAATGAAATGTGCAAAGAGCTGGAGTTAGAAAACCAAAATGCAGAATATGCTAGTCATCGCTCAAGCTCAAAGAGCTGAAGAAAAAAGTCAAGTCTTTTTTTTTTTTTT
>NW_006934215.1:0-820 GCF_000298275.1 Orycteropus afer afer
TACAATTGATGCCAATGGAAGCAGCAGTCAGGACATTATATGACGTGTAGCATTGGGAAGGTCAACCACGAAGAATGTGTTTCAAGTGCTGTTGAGCAAGAATGTCTCCTTGAGGACGAAGTTCCCCTGACACAAGCCATGATATTTCCAATCATCTTGTATGCATGTGAGAGCTGGACAATGAATAAGGACGACCAAAGAAGAGTTGATGCTTTTGAGTTGTGGTGCTGGCGAAGAATGCTGAAAGTACCATGGACTCTAAAAAGAATTAATCTATTTGTCCTGGAGGAAGTGCACCCGAAATGCTCCTTGGAAGGGTGAATGGTCAGACTTCGTCTCACCTGTTTTGGTCATGTTGTCAGAAAGGCCCATTCCCTGGAGAAGGATGTCATGCTTGGTGGGGTGGAGGGTCGACAAAAGAGGGGAAGTCCTTCAACGAGATAAATTGCCATGGTGGCTGCAACGATGTGCTCAAGTATAGCAGGGATCATGGAGCTGGTGCAGAATTGGGCAGTGTTTTGTTCTGCCGTGCATGGGGTCACTATGAGTCGGAATCAACTCAACGGCACCTAACAACAACAACAATAACAATATATGGCATAAATAGACTATCAAGCATAACCCTAAATACACAAATAGCAGAGGAGAAAGTCGATGAATGGGACCTTATAAAAATTAAATTTTTATGTGCTTCCAAAGACTTCTCCAAAAGAGTCAAAAGAGAACCTTCAGATTGGGAAAAAATATTCATCAATGACATATCTGACAAGGGACTTATCTCTAGAATTTATAGAAAACTCCAACACCTCAATAACAAAAA
>NW_006934215.1:1690-3208 GCF_000298275.1 Orycteropus afer afer
AAGGGCAATGTACCAAATGTGAGTGATCAATATGGTGGCATTGAGGAAGAGGAATACATAGAGAAGTACATGGGAGGTACAGACAAGGATGAACCCTTTTGCACATACAGTCTTACGTTGTCAGTGAAGGCAAACATGGGTATACGGGTGGATATATGGGTGGACAGGCTGAACCATTAGGTATGTCTGTGCAGCAGGGAGTGTACCCAAGACCATGTATAGTGTTGGCAGACAATGGTTCTACAAGTGTTTGTGTATGATTTACTCCTAGGGGTATAGTAGAGCTAACAAGGGAGAAGGTTGTAATAACTTCTTGGTCACAGCCAGCTACCCAGAGGGAATGAGTAGTTGAACATGTGGCCTTGGGACCATAGTCACAGGAGACATCAAGTCAATTGGCATAACATACTACACAAAACATTGTTCCACCTCCTACTTCGGCGAGTAGCGACTGGGATCTTAAAAGCTTGCAAGTAGCCATCTAGCTGCAACGATGGGTCTCTCCTCGTCCAGAGCAAAGAAGAATGAAGAAAACCAAAGATTCATGGAAACAATTAGTCCTCATGACTGGTACTCTATGCGATCCTCAGCCTATATGACTATGAGACCAGAAGAAGTAGATGGTGCCTGGCTACCACTGTCAACCACTCAGAGAGGATCTATGTAGGAGATCCTGGATAGAGAGGGAGAACAATGTGGAAGAATACTCAAAATCATTTGGGGGAGAAAAAAAAAAGGAAGCCAGGCTTGCTGTTCTGATAGAGCCTGGTGGAATCACCGAGACTATGGTCCCTAGTTGCCCTTCAGGTCTGGAGTTGAACCCACACCTGTGGCTTCCAGCCAAATAAAAGACAGGCATAAGAATTGAACATATACCTGAGGTAGATACATCCCTTGGAGAGAACAATGATGGGAAAGAGAAGGGCTGTTTATGCACAGGGAGATAGTTCAGGCGGCAGGAGTGCATGGAGGGATGGACACAGGGAAGAGGTGACTGTCGGGAGGAAGTGGGAGGGGAGGTGTTGCATTGCGGTACACTGTCAATGTCATCAGACAATGTGAATGTGAACTGCTGTATGGAAAGTGAATTTGCTCTGTAAACTCTCACCCAAATCACAATAAAAAAAATGTTTAAGAGGCTATACAGATTCAAAAAGCTTCTAAAAATATATGGTGCTATTATTGTTAGGTATTGTCAAGTAGTTTCCAACTCATAGTGATCCCATGCACAGCAGAACAAACACTGCCTGGTCCCTGGCTGTACTTCTAAGACCATTTTGTTTGTTCTGGCCGTCTATGGTTTATTTACTATTTTTTCTGTCAACACTATAATTCAAATGCGTCATTTTTTCTTCAGTCTTCCTTGTTTATTATCCATTTTTTACATGCGTATGAGGCAATTGGAAATATAATGGCTTGGTTCAGGTGCATCTTAGTCTTCAAAGTGACATCTTTCGTTTTTAATACTTTTAAGAGATCTTTTTTTAAAAAATTTTATTTTAATTTGGGTGAAGATTT
>NW_006934216.1:0-901 GCF_000298275.1 Orycteropus afer afer
AAAAAAAGACAAATACCCAGAACGAAACAAAGTACATGAGTTTCTAGACTGTAAAAGGCCCACTGAGTACTCAATATAATGGACCAGAAACAGATACACAACAAGGTGCATCATCATGAAATTTAAGAATAGTGGGGACAAAATCTTGAGAGTTTCTAGAGGGGGAACAAAGGTCACTTTCAAAAGGACCAAAAATCAGAACTGGTTTGAATTTTTTAATAAAACTAGAAGCATGAACACAACAGTATAATGCCTTAAAAATTCTGAAGGACAATGATTTCTAATGGAGCATTCTATTTCCATCCATACTAACAGTTCAGTGAAAAGAAGATTAAGCATATTTTCAAACAATGCAAGATCTCAAAACCAATGTTATCACCCATGCACCCTTTTCCTGGAATATATTCCATGAAAAATGAGGACATAAACAAAGAAAGGAGTAAAAATATGGGATCTAGGAACCAGAAATCCAGCACAGGTGAGAAGCAAAAGATATCCCCAGGAAGATGACGAAGGGAGATTCCAGGATGATCCCTGATGGATTTGTAGAGGGCAACCATCCCAGATTGGAGCAGGAGAAACTTCTCCTAGATGATGACTCTGAGAGAATATCTGATGCATCTGACCACAATGAGAGAAGATTTAAACAAATGACAGAGAGTATAGGTTCAATTAGTGGTAAATACATTTAAATTTAAAACAAACAAAAGTGAATATTATTATTTCATGGCAAATAACAATTATGCAAGGAAGGCAGTCACAGTATTCTACATGGCTTAGCTTTGAGTTGTTGTTGTTGTTATGTGCTGTCTAGACGGACCCGACTCATAGCGACCTCTCCTTGGGTTTCCGAGGCAGTATCACTACGGAAGTAGATTGCCCCATCTTCCTTCCGAGGAGT
>NW_006934216.1:2062-3167 GCF_000298275.1 Orycteropus afer afer
AAGGCTTGAATTTTTTCCTGCAGTTCTTCCAAGCTTGAAAATTGCTAAGCATGTTCTTCCCTTATGGGAAGAACTTTGTCTTCCCAAGTTTTTACACATTTCATTGTAATCCTTTACTTTGTCTTCTCGACCCACCCTTTGAAATCTTCTGTTCTGCTATTTCATCATTTCTTCCTGTCACTTTAAATACTCTTCATTCAAGAGCAAGTTTCAGAGTCTTTTCTGACATCCATTTTGGTCTTTTCTTTCTTCCTTGTCTTTTTAATGACCTTTTGCTTTCCTCATGTATCATGTTCTTGATATCATCCCACAACTCTTCTGGCCTTTAGTCACTGGTGTTCAATGAGGCAAACCTATTCTTCAGAAGATCTTAAAATCAGATGGGATATAATCAAGGTTTTATTTTGGCTCTAGTGGACTTCTTCAGTTTCAACTTAAACATGCATATGAGCAATTGATAGTCTGTTCCACAGTCAGCCCCGGGCCTTGTTTTGATTACTGATATTAAGCTTCCCCATTGTCTCTTTCCATAGAAGTAGTCAATTTAATTTTTGTGTATTCCATCTGGCAAACTTCATGTGGAAAGCCACCATTTATATTGCTGAAAAAAAGGTATTTGCAATGAATAAGTTGTTAGTCTCACAAAATTCTATCATTTATTCTCTGGCACCATTTCTATCATGAAGGCCATATTTTCCAACTACAGATGCTACTTCACTTCCAATTTTCACGTTCCAATCACCAGTAATTATGAATGCTTCTTCATTGCATATTTGGTCAATTTCAGACTGCAGAAGTTGTTCTTCATCTTTGGCTTTAGTGGTTGGTGTATAAATTTGAGTAACAGTAGCAATAACTGGTCTTCCTTGTTTGTTATTGCTGTTGTTAGGTGCTGTCGAGTTGTCTCGACTCATAGCGACCCTGTGCACAGCAGAATGAAACACTGCCCAGTCCTGTGCCAGCCTCACGAACCTTGCTACTCCTGAGCCCATCATTGCAGCCACTGTGCCAATCCATCTCGTTGAGGGCCTTCCCCTTCTTCGCTGACCCTCCAACCTTACCAAGCATGATAGCCTTTTCCAGGGAATGGTTCCTCCAGACAACA
>NW_006934217.1:0-1293 GCF_000298275.1 Orycteropus afer afer
AGTGCCTTAGGCACTATGCTACCAGAGCTTCTAAACTAGATGATTAGGACCTTCTAAAAATTAAATTCTTGTGAGCATCAAAAGACTTCTCTAAACGAGTAAAAAGAGAACTACAGATCGGGAAAAAAATATTCAGCAACAACATATCTGACAAGGGACTTATCTCTAAAATTTATAGAAAACTCCAATACCTCAACAAGAAAAAGACAAAAAATACAATTAAGAAATGGCCAGAAGACATGAACACACACTTCACTACAGAAGCTATTCAAGTGGCCAACAAACACATGAAAAAAATGTCAATGATCATTAGCCATTAGAGAGATGCAAATCAAAACAACAATGAAATACCATCTCGAAGCACTAATAACCAAGTTCAACAAGACAGAAAATAACAAATGCTGGCAAGAAAGTGGAGAGACTAGGACTCTCATGCACTGCTGGTAAGACTGTGAAATGACACAACCACTGCAGAAATTGGAATAGTGATTCCTTAAAAAGTTGGAGATAGAAATACCATTTGATCCAGCAATCCTATTACTAGGTATATATCTTAAAGAAGTGAGAGTCAGGACATGAATATATATATGCACACCCACACTTATCACAGCTCTATTCATAATAGCAAAGAGATGAAAACAACCTAAGTGACCATCAACAGAGGAACAGATAACCAAACTATGTTACATACACACAATGCAATACTATGCAAAACTAAAGAATAATGTAGAATCTGTGAAACACCACATAACATAGATGAACTTGGAGGACATTACCAAAACCAAACCAAACTCACTGCCACTGAGTCGGATCCTACTCATAGCAACCCCTCCTTGAGTTTCCAAGGTGAGGAGCTCTGGTAGCGTAGTGTCCAAGGCACTTGACTGCTAACCAGAAGGCTGGCAGTTCAAGCCCACCAGCCACTCCTTGGAAGGAAGGTTGGGCAATCTACTTCCGCAGTGATACTGCCTCGGAAACCCAAGGAGGGGTTGCTATGAGTCGAGTCCGACTCGAGGCACATAACAACACAACAACAATCGCTACAGAAGTAGATTGCCCAACCTTCTTTCTGAGGAGTGGCTGGTGTGTTTGAACCACTAGCCTTCTGGTTAGCAGTCAATTAGCCAATCACAGAAGAATAAATATTATATTAGTCCACTATTGTAAAAAGCCAACGACAGGGTTATATATGGAAAGAAAATTTTTTTGTTGGTTCCCAGGGATGGGAAGAGAGGTGTGTTAGATTGGGTTCTCTAGAGAAACACAAAACCCAGCAAAACGTATATATATATA
>NW_006934217.1:3889-4545 GCF_000298275.1 Orycteropus afer afer
GTCCAGAGCAAAGAAGAATGAAGAAAACCAAAATTCATGGAAACAATTAGTCCTCGCTACTGGTACACCATCTGATCTGCAGCCTATACGACTATGAGACCAGAAGAACTAGATGGTGCCCGGCTACCACAGTCATCCAGTTGAAAGGGGCTCTATGTAGGAGTTCCTTGATAGAGAGGGAGAACAATGTGGAACAAAACACAAAGTTACAGAAGAAAAAAATAAGACTAGGCTTGCTGGTCTGATAGAGCCTGGTGAAACCCATGAGACTATGGCCCCTAGCTGCCATTCAGGTCTGGAATTGAATTCTTGTGTCTTCCAGCCAAATAAAGACTGGCATGTGGCCTGAACATTTACATCAGGTAGATCCACTCCTTGTAGTAATCAATCATGGGAGAACAGAAGGGCAGTGTGTGCACAGGAGACTGCTGGGGGCGGGAGAGGCGAGAGTGCATGGGAGGGAAGGACATAGGGAAGTGGTAACTAAAGGGAAGGAAGTGGGAAGAGAGCTGTTACATTGTGGGAAATTGCAGTCACTGTCATGAGACAAAATGTGTATGAACTATTGTATGAAAAATGAAACTGCTCTCTAAATTTTCACCCAAATCACAATAAATTTTTTTTTTTTTATCTACCTAACTCATGCTCATTTTTTT
>NW_006934218.1:0-679 GCF_000298275.1 Orycteropus afer afer
TTCTAGAGGTAAGTCCCTTGTCAGATATGTCATTGCCAAATATTTTTTCCCAATCTGTAGGTTCTGTTTTGACTCTTTTGGAGAAGTTTTTGGAAGGACATAAAAATTTAAATTTTAGAAGGTCCCAGTCATCTGGTTTCTCTTCTGCTGTTTGTGCATTTTGAGTTATGCTTGATTATGGCATATATTAGGGCCCTAAATTTGCCCCTAGTTTTTCCTTGAGGAACTCCATAGTTTTATGTTTCACATTCAAGTCTTTGATCCATCTGGAGTTCGTTTTTGTGTATGGTGTGAAGTACAGAACTTGTTTCATTTTTCTGCAAATGGATATCCATTTTTGTCAGTACCATGTATTAAACAAACATTCTCTTTCCTGTTTAATGGATTTCAGCCCTTTGATAAAGATCAGCTGACCATAGGTGGATGGATCTATTTCTGGGTTCTCAATTCAATTCCATTTATCTATGTCTATGTCATTGTACCCCTACCACACAGTTTTGACTACTGTGGCTGAATAGTAGGTTTTGAGATCTGGCAATGTGAGACCTACTTTGTTGTTCTTCTTCAATAGTGCTTTGCTTATCCGAGGTCTCTTTCTTTCCCATATAAAGTTAGTGTTTGGTTTTTCCATATCCCTAAGGAATGTTGATGAGATCTGGACTGGGATTGCGTTAAATGT
>NW_006934218.1:3244-3833 GCF_000298275.1 Orycteropus afer afer
TATGGTGGTTTTTGTCTTAAAGTCAATTTGATCAGAAATTAATATCGCCACTCTTGCTTTTTTATGGTTGCCATTTGTTTGATATATCTTTTTCCAACCTTTGATTTTTAGTCTATTTGTGTCTTTGCCTCTAAGGTGTGTCTCTTGTAGACAGTATACTAATGGATTATGTTTTCTTATCCAATCTGCAACTCCCACTCTCTTGAGTGGTGCATTGAATCCATTAACATTCAGTGTAATTATTGACAAGTATGAATTGATTGCTGTCATTTTAGTATGTGTTTTTGCATGGTGTCCCTGGTTTATTTGATCCATATTATTTTCTGTGCTGAGCTCATTATGTTTATGCATCCTGTTATCCTTTCCTTTGTTCCTGTTGTTCTAGTATTTGCTGAGTATTTGTGTTTGTCTCCTTTTTTTGTGAAATGAAGGCTTATCATTTTTCTTTGAGGTTACCCTATGATTTATAATTTTTTTCCCCGAGTTTAGAACAATCCATTCTATCTCGCAACTCTCTTAACTTCCTCACCATTTAGAAGTTCTGTGACTACACAGTCTTTTCCCTCTTTTTGTTTGTAGTTGTCCTCAC
>NW_006934219.1:0-1386 GCF_000298275.1 Orycteropus afer afer
TGGTTGTAGTTCATTCATTTTCACAGATGTATGGTGTTTTATTGTATAAATTTACAATAAGGATTTTACCCACTCTAGCACTGATGGACACTGGGCTGTTCCTAGCTTTTTGTTAAATGAACATTCTGATTTGTGCCTTCTGGTGGCACTGGGTTGTTCCAGCTTTTTGTTATAACATACAATGTAATCATGAACACTTATTTGTGCCTTCTTATGCAGCTCTGTACGAATTTCTCTGAGGAACATTCCTGGGGGTGCAATTGCTAGGCAGTAGGGAACACACATACTCCACTTTTCTAGTGCTGGCCATTATTTCCCAAAGTTGTATCAACGTGTACTTTCACATTCTTGTCATGTTCCGATTCTGTCAGACTTTCAAATTCTTATCAACATGTTGGGTATGAAACTGTGTGTCATTATAATTTTAATTTGCACCTGGGTTTCAGTAGGGCTTCCAGACTAAGATGGACAAGGAAGAAAGGCCTGGCTATCTGCGTCCAACAATGAAAACCCTGTGGCTCACAATGGTCTGACCCCAAGTCAATCATCAGGATGGTGAAGGACTGGGCAGCATTTCGTTTTCACGTGCAGCGGGTCATAAGTCAGGGGTGAACCCGTGGAAGCTAACAACAACAATTTCTAGTAAGTTGGGAATTTTTTCATGTTTGTTGGCAAAACATGAAAGCATTCTGAGAAATGCTGCCGCCTCCCTGCTGCTCTCCAATGGGCCCTAAAATTAGATAAGCACCTACCTACATTTTGTGGTATGTCGCTGTTGGTGTTGTTAGGTGCCGTCAAGTCAGCTCCAACCCAGAGTGACCCTATGTACAGCAGAATGAAACACAGCCTGGTCCTGCGCCATCCTCACAATCCTTGCTATGCTGTGACCCATCATGGTGCAACTGTTTTTGAATTATTTTCAGCAGGATTTTACTTCCTTGTAGGCACATGGATATTAACCTATCACTGACAGCATTGTACTTCGGGATAGATCTCGAAGCATTCCTTTTGATGACGAATGTGATGCCATTCCTTTTCAATTTGTCATTCCCAGCACAGTAGATTATATGATTATCTGATTCAAAATGCCCAATACCGGTGCATTTAAGGTCACTAATGCCTTGGATATTGATCTTTATCTGCTTCATTTCATTTTGGACAACCTAATTTTCCTAGATTTATACTTCATACATTCCATGTTCCAATTATTCATAAATGTTTGTTTCTTCCATTTTGAGTCGTGCCCCATCAGTAAATGAAGGTCTCGAAAGGTGTACTCCACCAACCTCATTAAGGTCAACTCTACTTTGAGGAGGCAGCTCTTCCCCAGTTATATTTTAAGTGACTTCTCCGCTGAGGGGCTCATCTTCTGGCAATGTTTCACTA
>NW_006934219.1:1831-3156 GCF_000298275.1 Orycteropus afer afer
GAGCATTGTCCTATTTCCAGGACTTGTAACATGATAACAGCTACCATAGTCATTTATAAGGATACTGTTTTTAATCCTTACAATAATTCTGTAATTGGTATATTATTATCCATATTTTACAGATGAGCAAACTGTTCACAGGCCACAGAGCACTTTGAAGTCCTCCGAGGAGGGCAGCCCAGCATGCAAGCACTCAAGAAGTCCTTTACTCATGAGTTGATCCCCGATTCTGGAAAGAGAACTATATTTGGCATTGGGATGCCTGCACTTCATGGGATCCCTGACAATCTGTTATACTAGGTACTGAGACAAGATTGCCTGCAGCACGGGCAGTGAAAATATAATATTGCACAAAGGGCATAAGGATGCAGGCATCCTCCTGTGACCTCCTCTAGTTTCACAAAAGGGAGAGAGAAGAATCAACAGCAACAGTCCAAAGCTGATTCCTATGAGACCAGACATGACGCCACCCTCCAACCTTTTCACCAATTCTGACACCAGCTGTCCCTCCCATTTCACTCTCTACTTCCCTGCTAGGTTCAAAAATTCATTTCAATAGCCACACAAAGCCCACAAATTACATTCACAATTATGAGGTCTATTATGTAAGAAAGAGTTTAAAATTCAGGATTAGAAACACAGTTGGGACACAATTCTTCAATCAGGACAACTTCCCCTCTGCCATGTCTGCAGAAATGCCTCTTAGCCTGGCCTCTGCCCTTCTTGGGCAAGTGTTACAAAGCTGTTTCAGCTCTGCATATAGGTGCATCCCACTCTGCCAGTAAGTCTCCTGTCTAAAGTCACTCAGCTTTCTTGTACTTTAGGCTGGCAAGACAGCTGCTCTGTCTTGTACGTCTTGGTTCTGCTGCCACTGTCTCTCTGCCATTGTCTCAGCTAGTTGTCTCTGCCATCTGCGAAGGAGGTCCAGCACAGTGATCTTGGGTCAAAGGACTTGCTTCATTCCACCTTTACCTCGTCACTCTTGAGGCAGTGAGGTGCCCCCCTCTTCTGCCTCTGGGAGGGATCATTTTAAGCCTAGCAGAATGACTAAACTCACCAATCTCCACATTAGGGTTCCGTACATCTTATTTCCATAGTTCTACCCTTACAGCGAAGAACAAGGCTCCAGGAATTGATGGAATACCCATTGAGATGTTTCAACAAACAGATGCCCCACTGGAGGCACTCACTCGCTTATGCCAAGAGATTTGGAAGACAGCTACCTGGCCAACTGACTGGAAAAGATCCATATTTGTACCCATTTCGAGCTCTGGTAGCATAGTGCCTAAAGCACTTGACTGCTAACCAGAAGGTTGGTGGTTCAA
>NW_006934220.1:0-1141 GCF_000298275.1 Orycteropus afer afer
TGTGTGTGTGTGTGTGTGTGTCTGTGGAAATGAGCGTTGGAGTCATGCAGTCCAGATTTTTTCACTTGACAGTGTGCGATCCCTCATGCCACCAGCTGGTCACTGAAACAAATTTTTCATGTGTCATGACATGAAGCAGCATCATTTAATTCACCGTCACTTTTGCTAAGTGTTTACCCCCTAAACAATGCTGCCATAACTACCATTTAACATGGATGTTTGCCCCAGTTCTGTAATTTCCTGAAGAATAGTGACCTGGGATTGGGGCTCCTGGGGAAAGAGCAGGAAGTCAGCAGAGTCCTGGCACTGCTGCCAGATTGCTCCCAAGGAGTGCAGTCTCGCGGGGTCCTCCAGGCTGGCCTGCCTGCTGAGCGGCTGCACACTCACTGTGTCTAGCGAGGAGTTCTTCTCACCCTGTGTGCCTCTGCCCGGGGCTGGTGTAGGAAATGTCTCCAGGGTGGGTGGCTGACAACAGGGAAGGTTATTCCTCACAGTTCTGGAGCCCGGAGGGAGGAACCTCTCGGCGCTTCCAGCATCTGGCGGCCCCTGGCTTTGCTGGGCTGCTGGCAGCGTCAGTCTGGTCTCTGCCTCCGTCACTGCATGGCCACTGCCCCTCTAGGTCTCTTTCCCTCATAGATGGACACAGGTCCTGGAGATGTTGGGGCCCTGGCCTCTCTTGGATGACTGAACTTCAACTATGTCTGCAGAGACCCTGTTTCCCAGCAAAGTCATGTCCTGAGGGTCTGGGAAGGATGTGAATTTGGGTGGGAGGGACTGTCCAACCCATAACACCCAGGAGTACACTTTTCTCAGGAGGAATAATGAGGGAAGTTAGAGATTCATTTCTTTAAACTGGAGTTTGTTAGAGCAGTATCTAGAGCATAGTGATTTTTGTTTTCTCATTTTTAATTTCTGACAGCACCATTTAAGACTGGGAGCCTGGAAGTGTTGTGGGCTTCCCAGCATCATGAGGGCCACTGCCTGGTCACATGCTTCCCAATGAGACCCCATGGGGTGGTATTTCCAGCTCTCCTGCTGCCTAGTCAGACCCCTGCTTCCTGTGCTGGGAACCGTGGAACCACCTCTTGGGGTGCAGGTTCAGCTCACGCTGTGAGATGAGGTAACCACCATGCTGATGGGG
>NW_006934220.1:2106-3207 GCF_000298275.1 Orycteropus afer afer
ACTGGCAGTTTGTGTGCTGTTGACACGGTGACGCTGCTGTGTGTCCCTTGGGGCTCAGTGCAGGAAGTGCTGGGCTCAGGAAAGGCCATCACAGCTGATAATGTTGTGGAAGGAGAGCCAGCCGTACATACCTCGTGTTCAGTGCAGGGGGAAGTTCACGGCTGAGGATGCAGGCGTGGTGGAGACAGGCAGAGGCAGATGACGAGAGACAGCAGACGGCACTCGCAGAGCGTTTTTTCTGTTGGCACTGAGCTTGGCATGCTCGCACCTCATGGCACCCTCGGGCACCTGTGTGCTCCAGTCAGCATCAGGGACCATTAGGTTACTGCCGACTCTTGACGACCCTGTGTGTCAGGAGAACTGTACTGCTCGGCTCTCAGGGGCTGACGTTCTGGGAGTGGATCATTGGACTTGTCTTCCAAAGCTCCTCTGGGTAGACTCGATCCACCAACCTTTCAGACAGCAGCCGAGGGCATTGACTGCACCACTCAAGGTGCAGTGTAGTGTGTGGTGGTGGTGGTAGGTGCCGCTGAGTTGGCTGTGGGTCCAAGTAATATGAAATCCCTGACAATTTCAATCATTTCTCCATTTATCATGATGTTGCTTATTGGTCCAGTTGTGAGGATTTTTTTTTTTTTTTTTAATGTTGAGGTATAATCCATACTGAAGACTATAGTTTTTGATCTTCATCAGGAAATGCAACAGCTCTCTTCCCACTTCCTCCCCATTACCTCTTCCCTGTGTCCTTCCCTCCATGCATTCCTGCCCCCCAAGCTGTCTCCCTGTGCATACACAGCCTTTTTATTCTCCCATGGTTGATCTCTCCAAGGAGTATAAACCAAAAAAACCAAACTCACTGCTGTCAAGTTGGATCCAACTCATAGTGACCCCTCCTTGGGTTTCTGAGGTAGTATCACTACAGAAGTAGATTGCCCAGTCTTCCTTCTGAGCAGTAGCTGGTGGGTTTGAACCACTGGCCTTCTGGTTAGCAGTCAGATGGCTTAGGCACTACACTACCAGAGCTCCTAAGGAGTGCATCTACCTGATGTAAATGTTCAGCTCCTATGCCTGTCTTCTGTTTGGCTGGAAGCCACAGGTGGT
>NW_006934221.1:0-827 GCF_000298275.1 Orycteropus afer afer
TGCCTCAGGCACTACGCCACCAGAGCTCCTGTTGTTGCTATAGTCCTCTTATTTTCACAATTGCTCCTGTTTAGTTTCAGTGGGTATCTATCAAAGCCTCAGTCAGCGCTGGGATGACTCTGGCTCAAAGGACTTCTCTATCCCTTGTACCTCCCACTTTTCCCACCATTAAGGCTCATGGGCATTACAGTTTCCAAATCAAAAATCAAACCCAGTTGTTGTCGAGTTGATTCTGACTCATGGCAACTCCATGTGCATAGAGTACAACTGGGCTCCCTTGGGTTTTCATGCCTTATTTTATGGAAGTAGAGCACCCACATGCATCTGGGTGGACTCAAACCTCCGACCTTCCAATTAGCATCTGACTGCACTAACTACTCACACTACCCAGAGACTCCATTAAGGTGTCCAGGGAGTCACAAAACATGGGGCTCTGCGAGGAGATAGGCCTCCTGTGTTCCCAGAGCTATGAAATTCAGGGAGGTGGAGAGATGAACAAAATCCGGAAGGCACATCCATCAAGAATGGTATGGGCCAGCCAGCAGTGCCCACTTGGATGAGCTCACCTTCATGCTTGGCAACTGGGCTGCCTTCCCACGTGTCTCTGGCCACTTTACAAAGCACCAGACTGGTCACTCAGACTTCCATGGTCCATAAGTGAGGCACCAAGGTTCTGAGCACACTCAAGATTTCCGGCCAGGGCCACCAGCCAGTCACACCTGCTGCTCCTCTTTTCTCACCTCCTCTGTTTTACCTTTCAGAGATTTGGACAGCAAGTCCCACAAGGCACTGCCCCTCGGCGTGGAGAACGACCGTGTTTTCAACGA
>NW_006934221.1:2327-3243 GCF_000298275.1 Orycteropus afer afer
AAAAAAACACCTGGTGATCTACTTCCATAAAGAATTTAGCCAGGAAAACACTTGGAGCAGTTCTATTCTGTAAAACACGGCATCACCATGAGACAGGATCAACTTAACAGCACCAGGTTTGGGGATGTGTTGTCTCATGTGGGTGGAATGACCAGTGGGTGGTCAGAATGGGGAGGATACCCCAGGTCACCCAGCAGGTCATCTTCCTGGGTCATCGCTGTCTAACCCTGCTCCAACTCTGCACAGCCCAGGCCAGCTTGCCAAACGTATCCTTCTAATGCTTGATGGAGGGTCAGCACCTTTCACCACTGGCTCATCTAAGCAATGATTGCAAGCATCTCCATGTAGCATCAGCAGTGAGATGATATTCCAAAGCCTTGGTGGGCGTTGCTTTCTTTAGATGCTGATGGGTGGCCAGGAGAATGAGGACCTCAGGGATTCTGTAATAGGTCAGACCCGTGGTCCCACTGGCCAATGACTCTACACCTGGCGATGAGACCTTAGAATGTTTGACGAACGAGCACAGATGTGGGCCCCTATTTACTGACCTCAGGAATCAAGGCTGCCAGCTGAGAATTTTGGCGGCAGCGTGGGTAGCTGCCCTCGAGTCAGCGGTGCTGTGCCACAGAATGGAACGCTGCCCGAGCCTGCACTATCTTCATTGTTCTTGGTTTGTCTGAGTCTGTTCTTTTGGTTGTGGTGTCAATCCATTCCATTCTTCAAACGCGTTGTTGTTGTTGTTGTTGTTGTTTGCCGTTGAGTTGGCCCAACTCATAGCGACCCCTCCTTGGGTTTTCGAGGCAGTATCACTACGGAAGTAGGATTGCCCAACCTTCCTTCTGTGGAGTGGCTGGTGGGTTTGAATAACCAGCCTTCTGGTGAGCAGTCAAGTGCCTTAGGCACTATGCTACCAGAG
>NW_006934222.1:0-1541 GCF_000298275.1 Orycteropus afer afer
TGCCATTGAGTCGGACCGACTCATAGCGACCCCTCCTTGGGTTTCCGAGGCAGTATCACTACAGAAGTAGATTGCCCAACCTTCCTTTGGAGGAGTGGCTGGTGGGTTTGAACTGCTAGCCTTCTAGTTAGCTACCAAAATGCCTTAGGGACTAGCAGTATGGATTTAAGGAGCTCTGGTGGCTTAGTCCAGAAGGATGGTTGGGAGATCTACTTCCCTAGTGATACGGCCTTGGAAACTCAAGGAGGGGTAGCTATGAGTTGGAATTGACTCCAGGGCAGTGAGTTTTTTTTTTTTTTTTTTGGTGGCTCTGTTAGACTGGGTTCTCTAGAGAAACAAAACCAATAAAACTATATATATAGAGAGAGATAGGGAAATTTATCTTAGGAAAATGGCTCACACACTTATAGAAGCTGGCAAGACCAAAGTTCTTGGATCAAACATCAGCTAGAGGCTTTTCCCAACTCACACAGCTGCAGGGGCTGAGGAGCTCAAGGTTGGCTGGGTCTGAGGAGCTCAACATTACCAGGCAGTATACTGGCTGTTGACTCCAAAGAAAGACAAATCCAAGATCTCCAGGCCAAATGGTGGATTTTTCGCTCATGGACAGCTGTAGGCAGCACAACAGAATCCTGATCCACAGAAGAGTGTTTCTTTTCCCAGGATGTCCATGAATATACTGGAAGCGGTCCACATCCCTAAGGAAACTCCCTTTCAACAGATTGGCTGCTCAAAACATATACATCTGATCCCATCATTGGAACAACCCACATCACAATTGCTTAAACCACACAGAATTGTGGTCCAACCAAGTTGACACACAGCTCCAACAGTCACAGTGGCTTAGTGTCTAGGGCATTTAACTGCTAATCAGAAGGCTGGTGGTTCAAACCCACCAGCTATTCCACTGGAAGGAAGACTGGGCAATCAACTTCTGTAAAGATTTACCACCTCAGAAACCCAAAGGGGGTCACTATGAGTCAGAATCAACTGGATGGCAATGAGTTTGTTTGTTTGTTTGAGTATGGATTTATCATTATTTTGTACTGTATTCCCTTATTATTGGTCAATCCATATTGTTTCTTTTTTGCTTTTTTTTGTCTTTTAAACAATGCTGAAATGAACATCTTTGTAATTATCTCTATAAGTTTATGAAATAAGATTGCTACAAATGCGACCATAAGATAATAAAGGATTCAGTTTTAATAGACAATTTCAAATTGCTCTTTAAAAAGTGGTTATGTTGATGTACTTTTCCTAAAGAAATCATTTTAAGTGGAAACAAGGAGAATAAATGACCCTACATTTTCAAGGTTACTGACATTTCTTAACATCATGCTAAGAATTTTCAGATACATTACCTCACTGCTATTCATTACTCACCAAAAACCAAACCAAGATCACAGCCATGGAGGCAAATCCAACTCATAGTGAGTGACCCCTCCTTGGGTTTCCGAGGCAGTCTCTCCATGGAAGTAGATTGCCCAGTCTTCCTTCCGAGGAGTGGCTGGTGGGTTTGAACTGCCAGCCTTCTGGTTAGC
>NW_006934222.1:2291-3124 GCF_000298275.1 Orycteropus afer afer
GAAACCCAAGGAGGGGTTGTTATGAGTTGGGTCCAACTTGACGGCACATAACAACAACAACTGGTGGTGCAGTGCCTAAGCCATCTGACTGCTAAGCAGAAGGTTGGTGGTTCAAACCCACTCCATGGAAGGAATTCAGGGCAATCTACTTCTGTAAAGATTTACTGCCTCAGAAAACCTATAGGGCTTGCTATGAGTAGGAATTGACTCGATGGCAGTGAGTTTGGTTTTTGTTTTTGACTATAAACTGAGCATTTCTGGTTTCATTCATTTAAGCTGTTTGCTTCACCACCCACACGGGGTATGCACCTTAGCCTCTGTATATCATGCATTAGTGATGTCACGCAGCTTTCATCTGCTTGTGCTGTGTGTCATTTCCAGTGAGGGCTCCTCTCTACCTCTGCTCCTTTTCCTCTGAGTTTCACTTCAGTAAGTCACACTGCACAAGGCAGAAGAAGAAAGAGGAGGAAAATTAGAGGAGGAAACGTTGATCAATGACAAACTCTGTTAAGCCATCACCTAATTCTTACCAGACGTGTCACTGTTCCACCTTTGCCCAGAGGTAGGAAGTAGACTCTCACTACCTTGCTTTTGTGACAACAACAGGAATGATGGAGTCAGAGCTAGTGTTGTATATCCATGATGCTCCTCTGTCTCCTAAGTGTAGCTGGTCCTGTGTAACTGGCAACACATTCGAAGTCACAATTACTCCAGCTTTAGTTTTGTGCTTTCAAAAATACTAGAGGCGGGGCAAGATGGCGGACTAGGCAGAAGGATTGCACAGACCCTCTTCAACAAAGAAAAGGGAAACCAATAAATACAGACACAGAAGA
>NW_006934223.1:0-539 GCF_000298275.1 Orycteropus afer afer
TCCTTCTGCCTAGTCCGCCATCTTGCCGGAACTCAACTGCAGAAGTTTTAAATTCTCTAGAATATTAGATTATTTACTAGTCTGGGGAAATCTGGATCAAAATGGAATTTTTTTTTTAATGTGTGCTTGATGGAAGGAGGTGGGAGACGTGAGTAGAAATTGGATTTGACATGGAAATAATATCTAACTGATTGTGTAACTAGAAAATTACTGAGAATGGAAAATGTAAGAGTAACAGATGATACTGTGAAGGTTCAGGAAGATTGGTATACCCTTTCCATTTTTAATGTCATAAGAAGTTAATCTGAGAAGCTAGACTATATGAAGAAGGACATGACATTAGGATTGGAGGAAGACACATTAACAATCTGCAATATGAAGACAACATAACCTTGCTTGCTGAAAGCAAAGAGGACTTGAAGCACTTACTGATGAAGATCAAAGACTACAGCCTTCGGTATGGATTGCAACTCAACATAAGGAAAATAAAAACCCTCACAACTAGGCCAATAAGCAACATCACGATAAACAACATCATG
>NW_006934223.1:704-1730 GCF_000298275.1 Orycteropus afer afer
TTGAAGTGCTAAAAACCAAAGATACTACTTTGAGGAATAAGGTTCATCTGACCCAAGCCATGGTATTTTCAATCACCTCATGTGCATGAGAAGGCTGGACAATGAAAAAGGAAGACTAAAGAAATTTTTGCTTTTAAGTTATGGTGTTGGCAAAGAATATTGAATATACCACGGGCTGCCAAAAGAACAAATAAATCTGTCTTAGAAGTACAGCCAGAATGCTCCTTAGATGCTGGCATGGCGAGACTTCCTCTCTCGTACTTTGGGCATGCTATCAGGAAGGATCAGTCCCTAGAGAAGGACATCATGCTTGGCAAAGCAGAGGGTTACTGAAAAAGAGGAAGACCCTCAAAGAGATGAATTGACACAGTGGCTGCAACAATGGGCTCAAACAGCAACAACTGTGAGGCTGTCATAGGACTGAGTGGTGTTTCTTCTCTTGTACATAGGGTCTTTATGAGTCAGAATGTGACTGATAGCACTTAACAACAACAAGAACAAGGTAAGGATAATATTGAATGATAGTTAAATTCTCTCACAGTCATTATTTTGAGCAAGTTATATGGGAAAAGAAAACAAAAAAGGATAAAATTCAGTTTCACACTTACTCTGGTTGGGTACTTGGAAAATAGAAATGCCAGGAGAATGTACATTACAAGGCCACCAAACGACACCAGCTGCTTTTGGCCCAATTTGGCTGTGTCAAAAATCAGCCAGAAAAGCACCCCAAGGATCAGTGAGCTCCAAAGCACCCTAAGAGAATGGAGAAGCAAACTTTGGCATCATTTGTTGTGTTAACTTGAAAACTGTCATCAGGCTTAAACTAAATATTGTTTATAAGAGTAACACACCCTAAACCAGGAAGCTGTGCATCCAGAAATTGCAATAGACCCTCTTTCATTGTGGCTACAAACACAAACAGACAAAAAGTTAAGCAACAGTGTTTCCCTTATTGCACCACTTGATTTTTTCCTTTTCTCAGAATAAGGAAAATTCTCTTACATCATGTGGATTGCATCCAGTTGT
>NW_006934223.1:2510-3020 GCF_000298275.1 Orycteropus afer afer
AATATCCCATAGATGGGGAAACAAATTGAGAACAAACTTTGGAACAATGTTGGAAAGACTAAGATCCTTCTTTATTGGAATAAGAGAACCAACTGTATTTACCACTTCAACCAGAACCAATGTCTGTTCAAAAGCCTTCTTCCAGGAGACAGGAAGTCATCAATTCGATGTTCATATTTAGCCATCAAGTAATCCCAGACAAGAAAGAAGATGACAGCCATGGTGATCACAAAAAGAGGGAGAGCTCTGTGAAAGTTCAGGACACAGGCTGCAACCAACATAGCCAGGTAACCTGTCAGGGAAGCAAGCGCAGACGTGAGCATCACTCACACAGCCTGGAACCCAGTTACCCAGTTAGGGCTCAAGCAAGGAGAGAACTAAGAAACTATTGAATGCAAGAATGATTGTTTTCAACAGGACATTATGCTGAGTGAAATAAGTCAGTCACAAAAGGACAAATATTGTATTAGTCCGTTATTGTAAAAGTTAAGGAAAGGTTTATCTATTGAA
>NW_006934224.1:0-864 GCF_000298275.1 Orycteropus afer afer
AGGGTAACAAGGGAACGTGTTCAGTGCAGATCAGTGAGTAAGCACAAGCCCGCCTTGTTTCAGTGCCTATGCTTAAACTGCCCCCTGGCTGACTTAGGGAAGATAAATACGGACTTTACAGGAAATCAATTAGGTATTATATTTAAAACACTTAAGCTAATCTGGCAAATCTCAGACTCTAAATTATTAGCTTCTCATTCTTTCTTTTCCTTGACCTCCTGCTAAGGATACCTCAGAAGAACAACTTGCCCACTTGAGACAGAGGAAATCTCTATTGTTCTGTGTTAATTGAATCTTCAGGCTTTTGTTCCAAAAACAAATCATAAAAGGGGGAAGAATTTCTCTCAATATACATCAAAAGAAGAAAAGTAATTCTGTGTGTCCAACTTGCAAAACTGAAAGTAGTAGATATTGTTGTTAGTTGCTGTGGAGTTGGCCCTTGACTCATGATGACATCATGCACAATAAGAGTTTTTATTAAGTAATTTTGGGAGTAGATTGCCAAGCCTTTCTTCATAGTGCATCTTCTGCTGGAAGTCCATCGAAACCTGATTAGCATCATAGCAACATGCAAGCCTCCAGTGACAGAAAGGTGGGTCATGGATACATACAAAGTGCATTAACTAAGAATAGAACCTAGATCTCCCAAGTGGAAGGAGTGGAAGAATGCTACCATTGAACAACCATTACTCCTAAAGGAAGCAGGTAGAAATCTTTTTTTCTTTATTTACTTTTTACCCATTTAAGGGAATTAGGAACATTAAGCCCTGAAGCAACACAAGAAAGGAGTTAATAATAATCATTACAATATGCTCATATGTGTTGCTTTTATTTCCTGCTTTTCTGCCATGATGATTCATAGAC
>NW_006934224.1:2589-3103 GCF_000298275.1 Orycteropus afer afer
GAGTCCCAATCTCTCCACAACCTCACCAGCATTTGTTATTTTCTGTCTTGTTGAACTTTGCTACTAGTGCAGGAGCAAGATGGTATCTCATTGTTTTGATTTGCATCTCTCTAATAGCTAATGGAGGAGCTCTGGTAGCATAGTGCCTAAGGCACTTGACTGCTCACCAGAAGGCTGGTGGTTCAAACCCACCAGCCACTCCTCTGGAGGAAGGTTGGACAATCCTACTTCCGTAGTGATACTGCCTCGGAAACCCAAGGAGGGGTCGCTATGAATCGGGGCCGACTCAACGGCAAACAACAACAACAACAATAGCTAATGGTTGGGCGATCTACTTCCATAGTGATACCACCTCGGAAACCCAAGGAGGGGTCGCTATGAGTTGGGGCCAACTTGACAGCACGTAACAAACAAACAAAACAAAAATAGCTAATGATGAGCATTTCTTCATATGTTTGTTGGACACTTAAATATCCTCCTTGGTGAAGTGTCTATTCATGTCTTCTGCCCATTT
>NW_006934225.1:0-3140 GCF_000298275.1 Orycteropus afer afer
ATTTGATTGTGTGGATCATAACAAATTGTGGACAACATTGAGAAGAATGGGAATTCCAGAACACTTAATTATACTCATGAGGAACCTGTACATAGATCAGGAGGCTGTCATTCAAACAGAAAAAGGGAAGGTTGCATGGTTCAAAATCAGGAAGGGAGTGTATCAGGGTTGTATCCTTTCACATACTTATTCAATCTGTGTGCTGAGCAAATAATTTGAGAAGCTGAATTGAAGAAGAATGTGGTACCAGGATTGGAGGAAGAATCATTAACAACTTGAGATATGCTGACGACACAACTTTGCTTGTTGAAAGTGAGGATGACTTGAAGCATTTACTGATGAAGATGAAGACTACAGTCTGCAGTATGGATTACATCTCAATAAAAAGAAAACAAAAATCCTCACAACTGGACCTATAAGTAGCATTACAATAAATGGAGAAAGATTGAAGTTGTCAAAGACTTCACATTGCTTGGTTCTACAGTTGATGCCAATGGCAGCAGCAGTCAGGACATCAGATGACGTATAGCACTGGGCAAATTTGCTGCAAAAGATTTCTTTCAAGTGCTGAAGAGCAAAGATGTCTCCTTGAGGACTAAGGTGTGCCTGACACAAGCCGTGGTATTTTCAATTGCCTCATATGCATGTGAGAGCTGGACGATGAATAAGGAAGACCAAAGAAGAATTGATGCTTTTGAGCTGCGGTGTCGGCGAAGAATGCAGAAAATACCATGCACTGTTAAAAGAACTAACAGGTCTGTCTTGGAGGAAGTGCATCCAGAATGCTTCTTGGAAGCGAGAATGGTCAGACTTTGTGTCACCTACTTTGGTCATGTTGTCAGAAGGGACCATTCCCTGGAGAAGGACATCATGCTTGGTAAGGTGGCAGGTTGACAAAAGAGGGGAAGGCCCTCAACGAGATGGATTGACATGGTGGCAGTGGCAATGGGCTCAAGTATACCAAGAATCAAGGAGCTGGCTCAGGACTGGGTGGTGTTTCATTCTGCTGTGCATAGGGTGGCTACGACTCAAGAGATGACTCAACGGCACTGAACAACATCAATGACTAAAGATCACGAGCAATTCCTCATGTGTTTATTGGCTGCTAGTATGTCATCTTTAGTGAAGCGTCTATTCATGTCTCTTGCCCATTTTTGAATTGTTTATTGTTTGTCTTTTTGAAGTGTTGAAGTTTTCTATAGATTTTGGAGATAAGTCCTTTGTCACACACATCATAGACAAGTGTTTTCTCCCAATCTATAAGTTCTCTTTTTACCCTTTTGATAAAGTCTTTCGATGTACATAATAAGAATTTAATTTTTAAAAGGTCCCAGTCATCTAGCTTCTCTTCTACCTCCTGTGCGTTCTGGGTTATGTTTGATAGTCTATTTATGCTGTAAATTAGGGAGCTCTGGCGGTGTAGTGCCTAAGGCACTTGACTGCTAACCAGAAGGTTGGCGGTTAAAACCCACCAGCCACTCCTTGGAAGGAAGGTTGGACAATCTACTTCCATAGATATACTGCCTCAGAAACCCAAGGAGGAGTCACTATGAGTTGGAGAGGACTTGACAGCACACAACAACAACAACAACAACAATTTGCCCCTATTTTATCTTTGATGAATTTTATAGTTTTGGGTTTTACACTTAAGTTTTTGGTCCAGTTTGAGTTTGTTTTTGTGTATAGGGTGAGGTATGGGTCTTGTTTCATTTTTCTGCAAGTGGATATCCAATTTTGCCAGCACCATTTGTTAAAGAGGCTATCTCTTCCCCATTTAATAGATTTTGGACCTTTGTTAAAGATCAGCTGTCCATAGATGGATGGGTCTATTTCTGGGTTTTTGATTGTGTCCCATTGGTCTGTCTGTCTATCATTGTACCAATACCACACTGTTTTGACTATTGTGCGTATAGTAGGTTTTAAGATCCGGGAGTGTGATACCTTTCACTGGAGGTTCTTTGGTAGTGCTCTGCTTGTCCAAGGTCACTTGCCTTTCCATATGAAGTTAGTAATTGGTTTTTCCAGGTCCTTAAAAATTTTTGTTGGTATCTGGATCAGGATTGCATTGAATGTGTAGATTGCTTTAGGTGGTATTGGCATTTTCACAATATTCAGTCAACCTATCCATGAAAAAGGAGCTCTAGTGGCCTAGTGCCTAAGGCATTTGACTGCAACCACTCCTTGGAAGGAAGGTTGGGCAATCTACTTCCATAGTGATACCATTTCAGAAATGCAAGGAGGGGTTACTATGAGTTGGATCCACTTGACAGCAGTGAGTTTGGTTTTGGTTTGGTATCCATGAACAAGGCAGGTTCTTCCATTTATGTAGATCTCTTGTTGTCTCATGTAGTAGTGTTTTACAGTTTTCTTTGTATTGGTCTTTTGTATCTCTGGTAAGATTTATTTCTAGATATTTTATCTTTTTTAGTAGCTATTTGTTCTGGTTACCTAGTGCTGCTCTGACAAGGATATACCACAAATGGGATGACTTGAACAAACAGGAGTTTACAGTTTGGGAGGCTAGAAGTCTGAGTTCAAAGTGTCAGGCTCTAGGGGCTGGGTGAAAGCCCCTTGACCTTGGGCTTCAGGTCTGCCTCTTGCTCCTGGCCCACTGAAGCTAGAGGCATCTCTTCACACAGGTAGCTACTGGCTTTGTGAATGGTCTCTAGCTTATGGCATGCTTGAACCCTGCAGATAGCCAGGTCATTGTTCAGCAGCCTGCCATGCTCTACTGATCCTGGAACTTTCAATGGACTTGAATCAATGGTCTGCCATGTGGTTTATTAACATCGGGACTGTGCCATTTTATTTGTCGCCCTTGGGCTTGTTAGCCTCAGAAACTAGTAGCTGCCTGAGTGACGAGATGCCTCTAGCTTCAGTGGGCCAGGAGTAAGAGGCAGAGCTGAAGCCCAAGGTCGAGGGGCTTTCACCCAGTGCCTAGTGCCTAACACTTTGAACTCAGACTTCTAGCCTCCTGAACTGTAAGAGAATAAACTCCTGTTTGTTCATCCCATTTGTTGTATATTCTTGTATGAGCAGCAGTAGGTAACCAGAATAGCTAGGATTTTGTTGAAGATTTTTGCATCTATGTTCATGAGGGATATTGGTCTGTAGTTTTCCTTTTTAATGGTATCTTTCCC
>NW_006934226.1:0-755 GCF_000298275.1 Orycteropus afer afer
TAGTTTTTTGATGGTTATTCAGTTGTAATTTTTGTCTAATTGAGTGGGAGACAGCAACAGTCCCCATAAGACACAACTACACCCACATCTCCTGCAAATTCACTTACTGACCGAGAGCTACCACCTCCTTCTCCATCAATGTGCCAATGATAAAAACCACCAAGAAGAGCCTAATCACCCTTGGTTGCTCTTCACAAAGAGTTAACAGATCTAAATACAACAACACAATGATGTCATGGAGAAAACAGACCATTACAGTCCATACAAAGAAGCAAGATAAAGTGGTAGAAACAAGGGAACAGGATACAGACCCAGAACACATCCCTGAGAAAGAAGCAGGATTGGAACTCTCTGATAAGGAATTCAAAAGAATTATATTTGGGCAACTTCAAAGAATTGAGAGACAGACCAAAGAAAACACAGAAAAAACACTAGAAGAATTTTGGAAGAAAATACAAGAACAAAATGACAAAACAAATAAAAAATTGGAAATGATTCTAAATCTACAGATAGAAATCCAGAAGATTAATACTAAATTGTCAGAAATAGATAAAACATTGGAAGGGCAAAGGAGCAGAATTCATGCAATGGAAGACAGAATTAATGAGATTGAAGACAAATACCTGAATACCTCACTGGAAAGGGATCAATCAGAAAAAAAAAAAAAAAAAAATGAAGAAAGCCTAAGGTTCATGTGAGACACCATCAAAAGGAATAACCTACGTGTCATTGGAATTCCAGAACAGGAAGAGAAA
>NW_006934226.1:2729-3261 GCF_000298275.1 Orycteropus afer afer
TCAACAAGACCAGAAGTTGTTTTTTTGAAAAGATCAATAAATTGATAAACCACTCACAAATTTAACAAAGGAAAAGAAAGAGAATACAAATAACATGAATAAGAAACGAAATGGGTGACATCACACCAGAACCAACTGAAATAAAAAGGATAATATCAGGATACTATGAAAACCTGTACTCGAACAAATTTGAAAATTTGGAAGAAATGGACAGATTTCTAGAAACACACCACTTACCAAAGCTAACAAAGACTGATGTGAAAAAGTTGAACAGGTCCATCACAAAAGAAGAAATTTAACATGTCATCAAAAAATTATCAACTAAAAAAAGTCCTGGCCCGGATGTTTTCACCGGAGAATTCTACAAAACATTCAGAGAAGAACTGATACCAACTGAATCCTCCCTAACTCATTTTATGAAGCAAGCATAACCTTGGTACCAAAACCAGACAAAGACATCACTCAAAAGGAAAACTACAGACCAATATCCCTCATGAATATAGATGCAAAAATCTTCCACAAAATCCTAGCC
>NW_006934227.1:0-546 GCF_000298275.1 Orycteropus afer afer
TTAAAATTTTACTGCATCTGTAAGATTATTTGACATAGGTAATAAAACAGCACTGACTGGATGTGAAAGATAAACATTTCATTCTGGATTAAATGATGGTCATTTTGCAATGGGCATAGTGCCTAAGGTATTTGACTGCTAACCAGAAGGCTGGTGGTACGAACTCACCAGCCACTCCTTGGAAGGAAGACTTGGCAATCTACTTCCATAGTGATATCACCTCAGAAACCCAAGGAGGGGTCCATTTGAGTTGGAACGGACTTGATGGCAGTGAGTTTATTTTTTGGAATGAATTTCTATCACTGGAAGCATTCAAGCAAAATCCAATAATTATTTGTTAAAAGTGCTATACTTTTGTAATATCTTTTTATTTACAAAGAAACAAGTTCATCCTTATCAGCCCAATTCAGAAAGTACATTAGAGGTAAAAGAGTAATTTAGAAGGTAAAATATAGCCCTTGATCTGCAAAATGTATTCATAAACAAACAAATCTATTTTAATATTATTTTGTACTTGAATGAATGCCATTAGCAGCTGTAGAATAT
>NW_006934227.1:2395-2907 GCF_000298275.1 Orycteropus afer afer
AAAACAAGAAGGGCAGCAGATCAAGGTTGGCTGTTCAGTGATTGGCATGTTGGGCTCATCTCCTGTTGCTGCCCACTCACCAGAGTTTTCTATCTGACTTCAATAGGGACAGCTTACTTCTCAAATATAGTAGTTTACTTCAAAAAAGTTAAACTAAGAAATATTTTAAAACTGTACAACTTCCTTCATTAGAACTTTTATAACTGAATTGACCAGGTCTCACTCTCTTTGATTTTGATGGAAGGCACACTAAGAGGTGATGCTCTCAATTTACAGAAACTCTTCTTTTCTAAGAGGTCCTCAATGAACATGGTGTATGGGTAGTTTGAAATTTCCACACCCCAGAGGCTACTCTCTGTAGTGAATATACGACTCACTTACAAGGACACTCTCCCTTGAACACTGGTGGTAGCAGAAAATGGATTATTTGTTTTGTTGCAATATGTATTTATTTCAGAAGCTAGTTACAATGTAGATTAAGCTTTATCCACACACAACTATCTGGACAGATA
>NW_006934228.1:0-602 GCF_000298275.1 Orycteropus afer afer
ACTCAGCAGTGGTGGTAGCCAAATCAGCCTTGGTAAGTGGGAGTCCGTGTTGCTGAGCCCATGCATAATCTCCATCCCTGCCACCATGGCCACTTGGTTCATGAGCCCATTGAACAATGACAGGAGTAACGGGAAAAAGGATAGCTGGTTTCACTGAACATCATCCTATCCACCTGATTGTTAAAATCCTCCTCTGCTGAGGTCACTTTTTGGTGGGCATTCACATGAAACACAAATACCTTTACTCCTTTGGCCCATTCAGAGCGATCTATCCACATACCTCTTCCCCATATATCCTTATCACCAATCTTCCAATCATGCTCCTTTCAAGTCTCAGTCCATCCAGCTAAGCCATTAGCCACAGCCTATGAATCTGTATATAATTGTACAACTGGCCATTTATTACTCCATGCAAAGTGAATAGCCATATGCAAGGCTCAAAGTTCTGCTCATTGGGAAGATTTCCCTTCACCAATGTCTTTTAAGGAAGTTCCAGAAAGGGGCTGAAGTGCTGCTGCTGTCCACTTTTGAGTGGTGCCTGCATATCACGCAGAACCATCTGTAAACCAGGCACGAGTTTTCTCTTCCTCAGTCAACTGATC
>NW_006934228.1:2222-2799 GCF_000298275.1 Orycteropus afer afer
ATTTCACTACCAGGAACACCATGCACAAGTAGCCAATAACATAATTCCACATGAGTCAGACTATTCTGATTACTGTTCTGAATCTGTTGTCCATTATGGTAACCATGACCACCTTGCCTTTGTTGATTAACTGCTGCCACTTGGCTCCTACTACCACGGGGTCCAATCAGCCCCAGAGTAGTTAAGTGTCTTAGTTCAATTAGGGCAGTTCCCACTGTCAAATCAGGTTTACATAATATAACAATGACAGCAGTCTTTAGGGATACTGGAGCTCCCTTCAAAAAATTTTTCCTTACCTTACTGGTGAAAGGTATGATTTCTGGACTCTCCATATCTGGCTCTAGGGGTCTAATCTGATAAATCCCTTCTAACAGGCCAATTTTCCTAAGCTTCTGGATACCTTCCTCTACATCATACCAAGGTAGGTCTGGTACTTCATCTTGACTTAAGGTTGTTGTTGTTATGTGCTGTCGAGTTGGACCCAACTCATAGCAACCCCTCCTTGGGTTGCTGAGGCAGTATCACTATGGAAGTAGATTGCCCAACCTTCCTTCTGAGGAGTGGCTGGGGGGTTTGA
>NW_006934229.1:0-536 GCF_000298275.1 Orycteropus afer afer
ATTTTCCTTCCCTCCTCCAACACCGATGAAACCCAACCAGAGAGATCATTGGCATTGCAAGTGCACGGGCCCTGGGAATAACTACTGTGGTGGATCACGGTGTGGGCCCGTTGTCTTGGGTTGGCTCTTTGACACAGAGGGGTCTCAAGGGCAGGATTTTTGAGTGAGTCTGAGCCTGGCAGAAAGTGGTGACCCCCTACCAACTGGAGGATTTGCTGACCTTTAGCTGCGGGCCTATAAATAACACTACAGTCATCATTAGCAGCCCACTCAAAGCCCTAGAAACCACCCCTAGCAATGTGGCACTTCCCTTCTTTCTCTCTTCTGCTCCCACCTTCTCCACCAACATCCTCACTCATCCAATAGAAAAAAATCACATTCAGCTACCATAATAACTCCCAGTTTGAATTTTAAACCCTCTTTGTGACAAACAGAAACATACATTCACATACCACACAGCGATTCCATCATCACAAAGAAAACTGCAGAGCAACCCAGCATACCTGAATTAATAACCAAAAAAATAAAATACACCA
>NW_006934229.1:2607-3322 GCF_000298275.1 Orycteropus afer afer
ATTATATGATGCTGAAAGGGTCAATTAACAAAGAAGATGTTACGGTAATAAATATTTATGCACCCAATGAAAGTGCTCCAAAATACATGAAGCAAAAATTAACTAAATTAAAAAGGATAATAGATGACTCTACAACAGTGGTAGGAGACTTTGACACACCATTTTCAAAGAGGAACACGTCAACTGGAAAAAAAACTCAACAAAGATATAGAAGAGCTCAACAATACAACCAACCAACTCGACTTCAAAGACATATACAGAGAATTCCAGGCAAGAAAAGCACAATTCACAATTTTTCTCCAGTGCACATGGACAATGTCATTACTAGGTATATACCCTAAAGAAGTGAAAGGCTAGACAAGAACAGATATATGCACACCCATGTTCATAGCATCATTACTTACAATAGCAAAGATATGGAAACAACCTAAGTGCCCATCAACCGAAGAATGGATAAAGAAACTGTGGTATATACAAACACTGGAATACTATGCAACCATAAAAATAACATAGAATCGGCAAAACACTACATAACATGGATGAACTTGGAAGACATTATGCTGAGTGAGATAAGTCAGTCACAGAAGGACAAATATTGTATAAGTCCATTGTTGTAAAAAGTCAAGGAAAGGTTTATACATGGAAGGAAACTTTGTTGTTTACAAGGGATGGGAGAGGAGGGCAGGGAGAAATCCTAAATAGATTGAGGGAAAAA
>NW_006934230.1:0-596 GCF_000298275.1 Orycteropus afer afer
CTTTGCTGTTTCTCTAGAGAACCCAATCCAACACACAGGCCTTCACCCAGGCCCTGGAGGTTGGCACTTTGAACTCAGACTTCCAGCCTCCTTAACTGTAAGAGAATAAATCCCTATTTGTTAAAGTCATACATTTGTGATATTTTCTGTTAGAATGGCACAACAGAACCAAAACAATCTGCATGCTAGCACATAATCAGAGAAGCTGGACTATATGAAAAAGAACACGGCATCAGAATTGGAAGAAGACCCATTAACAACCTGCAATATGCAGATGATACAACCCTGCTTGCTGAAAGTGAAGACTTGAAGCACTTACTGATGAAGATCAAAGACTAGAGCCTTCAGTGTGGATTATACCCCAACATAAAACAAAAATCTTCCCAACTAGACCAGTAAGCAACATCATGATAAACAGAGAAAAGACTGAGGTTGTAAAGGATTTCATTTTACTTGGATCCACAATCAATATCCTGGAAGCAGCTGTCAAGATATAAAATGACATATTTTTTTTTTTTATTAGGATTTGGGTGAAGATTTACAGAGTAAATTCACTTTTCATACAGCAGTTCACATATACTTTGTCTCATGTCATT
>NW_006934230.1:2281-3302 GCF_000298275.1 Orycteropus afer afer
AAAGAATATTGAATATACCATCAACTGCCAGAAGAATGAACAAATCTGTTTTGGAAGAAGTACAGCCAGAATGTGCTTTAGAAGTGAGGACGGCAAGACTTTGTCTCACATACTTTAGGCATGTTATCAGGAGGGACCATTCTCTAGAGTAAGACATCATGCTTGCTAAAATAAAGGGTCAGTGAAAAAGAGGAAGAAGCTGAGATGGACTGACACAGTGACTGCAACAATGGGCTCAAGCATAGTAATGTTTGTGAAGATGCCATGGTGCAAGAGCAGGCAGTATTTCATTCTATTATACATTAGGTTGCTGTGACTCAACGGCACCTAAGAACAACAACAACTAGAAAATTTTAGATTACATATGTGGCGTAGATTCTATTTCTATTGGGCAATGTAATTTAAGAATTTAGAATTCAGAAACAGGTTAGGAAGGCGCTGGGCAGCTAGGCTGCCCATTTTTCTCACCACTGAATATCTACGAATCTTGTCTTCTGTACCATGTCTTTGGCACTCAGTTTATAAACTGCTTAATGGCATTTACATTGTGAAGGAATTAATTTGTAGCCCCAGGTAGCTTGCAATCAAGCCAAAGCCACAAAGTTGTGTATTATATCTCTTAAATCCTTTCTAGATTTTAAAATGAAACTAGACAAGCAAATAATAAACAAATGAATACACACAGGTGCATAAAATTAGATGGATTTTTGTTCTATAGCACCAAGCTTTACACAATAATTAAAATATTTGATATCTGCATAGTTTTGAAAAAGGTTTAACACATTATTTTACATAATTTCATTTAATCCTTTCAACCAGCCTATAGTACAGAGAGGGCAAGTATTCTTGCCCCATTTTTACAGATGGGGACATAGGTACAGATGGGCAGGAGAAGAGCAAAGTCTTCTAATTTCAGTGGAGCCAATCTTCTTGTGTATGGACAGCCTCTCCTAGTAGGTGCTTAATAAATGTCTATGGGATAGAATCAACGAATGCCTCTAACAACAACAAATTCTACATA
>NW_006934231.1:0-577 GCF_000298275.1 Orycteropus afer afer
CAAGTTGGTGGATTATATTGTTTAGCTCTTCTACATCTTTGTTGAGTTTCTTTCCAGTTGTTCTATCTTTCAAAGAAAGTGGTGTATTAAAGTCTACGACTATGACTGTGGAGTCATCTATTTGGCTTTTCAACTCTTTTAAAGTATGATTTATGTATTTTGGGGCTCTTTCATTGTGTCCATAAATATTTATTATGGTTATATCTTCATGTTCAATTGATCCTTTAATCATCATATAATGTCCTTCCTTGTCTGGTGGTTTTTGTGTTAAAGTCAATTTGATCAGAAATTAATATTGCCACTCCTGCTCTCTTACAGTTGCCATTTGCTTGATACATCTTTTTCCAACCTTTGATTTGTAGTCTATTTTTGTCTTTATCTCTTAGGTGTGTCTCTTTTACACAGTGTATTGATGGGTTTTTTTCTTATCCAATCTGCAACTCTCTGTCTCTTGAGTGGTACATTTAATCCATTAACATTCAGGGTAATTACTGATAAGTTTGAGTTTGTTGCTGTCATTTTGTTATGTGTTTTTTCATTGTGTCACTGGTTTCTTTGTTCCATATTATTTTCTGTG
>NW_006934231.1:3093-4337 GCF_000298275.1 Orycteropus afer afer
ATCTCTGTTAACTCTTTGTGAAGAGCAGCCAAAGGTGATTCAGGCTTTTCTTGGTGGTTTTTTATCATTGGCCCATTGGTGGAGAAGGAGGTAGTGGCTCTTGCTCAGTAAGTGAAGTTGCAGGAGGTGTGGGTGTAATTGTGTCTTATGGGGACTGTTGTTGTCTCCCACTCAGTATGACATAAATTACAATTGAATAACCATCAAAATCTAAAAGCACATGGACAAAAAAACACACCATGTAATCACACAGGAACAGTAGCCAAAAAAAGAAAAAAAGGGAAAAAGAAGAAGAGAAAACAAGAAAACCTGCAATATCTGGGGATAGGGCACTAAGAGAATAAAAGTAGAGAAGGAGAATAATGAAGATAAAAAATGGGAAAAATGCAAAAAGAAAAACAAGGAATGGGGTTAACCACAAGAAAAAAAGGGAGGGAAAAAAAAAGAAAAGAAAACCTTAAATTAAAAAAAGAAAAATTCAGCCATGAACAGGGAAAAGAAAAAATGCTGAAAACTAGTACCTGGGAGGGAAAGATTAGGAATATTAGTAAAAAGGACATAAGTATTAATAATAGTTGTTTTAAAATAGACAAATACAAGCAAACTAATCACCAGAAAAAAAGAAAGCAAAAAAGAATAAAATAAAAATAAAAAAAGAGAGAGAAGGAAAAAAAAAATCAGTGGAGGACAGGGCAGGGCACGCAGGCTCCGTCTGAGCACACAGACTGTGATGGAGTTCCTGTGGGCCCAGAAGGTAGGTAGAAGTGGGGGATGGCCGCACCTCCGTTCACCAAGCGGGTGTGGGGTATAAGCGTAACAAGAGGAATGTCGTACCTTTTCAGTTTTGTGGATCCGGAGTGTCCTTGGGGTTGCTGGAAAGCAGAACGTGTTCTTAAGCCCCAGGAATCTGTGATAGTACTGTCTCTTTAAATATCCAAAATAGTCAAGCAGGTTTTAAACCTTTAAAATGGCGGCGCCCTCTGGACCAGCAAAAGTCCACAGCTCAGCCCGCCTTTCTCTTTACCTTCTCCGTTTATTCTCCAGCCACCATGCACAGTCCTCCGTGCAGTCCCTGGCTAGCAGGGCTGATTTTTTGGTTAATTCTTAGGTCCTACCACCACTTGGGAATCTCCAAGCTGTCTGTGCCATCAGGACTGCTCAGGATCACTGCCAGAGCGCAACTCCTTATGTCTCCTTTTTTGGTATTTTCATGCAAATTCTTCTGCTAGTTGGAGCTTAGTCCA
>NW_006934232.1:0-1369 GCF_000298275.1 Orycteropus afer afer
ATAGCAGTGAAACACTGTCTGATATATTACTGGGAAGTTTTATGAATAGAAATGAAACATTTTCTGATATAGTGCCAGAACATGAGCCCCTCAGGTTGGAAGAATACAACTGAGGAAGAGCTGCCTCCTCAAAGTAGAGTCAACTTTAATGACATGGATGGAATTAAACGTTTGGGACCTTCATTTGCTGTTGGAGCATGACTCAAAATGGGAAAAAACTGCAAGCATTCATTAGCAGTCAGAACATGGAATGTAGGAAGTATCAATCTGGGAAAATTGGATGTTGTTAAAAGTGAAGTGGAATGCACAAAGATCAATATCCTTGGCATTAGTAAGCTGAAATGGACTGGTTTTGGACATTTTGAATTGGACAATCATAAGGTCTACTATGCCAGGAATGACACATTGAATAGGAATGGCATTGCATTTTCAAAAAGAACATTTCAAAATCTATCCTGAAATACAGTGCTGTCAGTGATAGGATAATATCCATAGGCCTAGAAGGAAGACCAATTAACACTATTACTATTCAAATTTATGCGCCAACCACCAAAGTGAAAAGGTGAAGAAATGGAAGAATTTTACCAACTTCAGCAGTCTGAAATTGACCAAACATGCAGTCAAGATATATAGATAATTAGTGGTGATTGTTGTTAGGTGCCATTGAGTTGTCTCCAACCCATACTGACCCTATGCACAGCAGAACAAAATACTGCCCAGTCCCATGCTAGCTCCACGATCCTTGCTATACTTGAGCCCATCGTCACAGCCACTGTGTCAATCCATCTCATTGAGGGCCTTCTCCTCTTTTTTGACCCTCCACCCTACCAAGCATGACATCCTTCTCCAGGGAATGAACCCTTCTGATAACTTGATGAAAGTAGGTGAGATGAAGCCTGGCCATCCTCGCTTCCAAGGAGTGTTCTGGCTGCACTTCCCACAGGACAGATTTGTTAGATCTTTTAGCAGTCCATGTTACATTCAGCATTCTTCGCCAGCACCACAATTAAAAAGCATCAACTCTTCTTCAATCTTCCTTATTCATTGTCCAGCTCTCACATGCATATGAGGTAATTGAAAATACCATGGCCCATGTCAGGCACACCTTAGTCCTCAAGGAGACATCTTTACTCTTCAGCACTTGAAAGAGGTCCTTCGCAGCTGATTTGCCCAGTGCTATACGTTGTCTGGGGAGCTCTGGTAGCATAGTGGCTAAGACACTTGCCTGCTAACCAGACGGCTGGCGGTTTCAAACCCACCAGCCACTCCCCGGAAGGAAGGTTGGGCAATCCTACTTCCGTAGTGATACTGCCTCGGAAACCCAAGGAGGGGTTGCTATGAGTCGGGGCCGACTCGATGGCACATAACA
>NW_006934232.1:2581-3168 GCF_000298275.1 Orycteropus afer afer
TCAAGTTTCAGGATCCCGTTTCTTCCCAACCAATGACCTCACTTTTAGTTCAGACACCATTTCAAGCGGAGAATTCAATTGACATTGTAATTCGGTAATTCTTATAAGACTCCAGGTTTGGTGTTCTGCAATGACAACTCTTACTACAAGAAATAAAACTTTCTTTCAGGGTACAAGTGGCAACTTTCAGGTATTATAGGCAGTGCTTGTGGTGTGACTCTGAAATTTCACCACTTTGTCTAGCAAAAGTAGGATCAACCAACTAACTTCCTTATACTTCTCATTCTGACAAAATTGTGAAAAAAAGTTGAGCAATCACTTAGAGCCTTGTCTGTCACAAATATTTGATCCACTGGTGGTAATATTCATTTCTAATGACACCTCATGCCATGGATTAACAGTGCCCTCTTTACTACTGGAGGAAAGGTCTTCAGTGCCTCTAATACTAGCCAGACTTCAGAACCACTTCAGAAAACTCATCCTTATGGTTTTGTTCCTGTAGAGTCTCTCTCAGTAACAACTGTCTTAGTCTACGTTTTCTGTTGTTGTTGCTGTTGTGTGCCGTCGAGTCGGCCCCGACTCATAGC
>NW_006934233.1:0-744 GCF_000298275.1 Orycteropus afer afer
TGCTGAGAGTTTTGATGAGGAATGGGTGTTGGATTTTATCAAATGCCTTTTCTGCATCAAATGATATGATCATGTGGTTCTTCTCCTTTGTTTTACTTATGTGGTGGATGACGTTGCCTGGTTTTCTAATGTTGAACCATCCTTGCATGCCTGATATGAACCCCACTTGGTCATAATGACAGATTTTCTTGATATGTTGTTGGAGTCTATTGGCTAGGAGTTTGTTGACGATTTTTGCATCTATATTCATGAGGGATATTGGTCTATAGTTCTCCTTTTGAGTGATGTCTTTGCCTGGTTGTGGTATCAAGGTTATGCTTGCATCATAAAATGAGTTAGGGAGGATTCCATCCTTTTCTATGTCTTGGAATAGTTTGAGCAGGATTGGTATCAGTTCTTCTCTGAATGTTTTGTTGAATTCTCTGGTGAAACCGTCTGGGCCAGTACTTTTTTTGGTTGGTAATTTTTTGATGACCTGTTCAATTTCTTCTTTTGTGATGGGCCTGTTCAACTTTTCCACATCAGTCTTGTGTTAGTTTAGGCAAATGGTGTGCTTCTAGAAAACTGTCCATTTCTTCCAGATTTTCAAATTTGTTGGAGTACAGTTCTTCATAGTGCCTTGATATTATCCTTTTTATTTCAGTTGGTTCTGTTGTGATGTCACCCATTTCATCTTTTATTCATGTTATTTGTGTTCTCTCCCTCTTTTCCTTTGTTAAATTTGCCAGTGGTTTGTCAATTTTA
>NW_006934233.1:3263-3757 GCF_000298275.1 Orycteropus afer afer
TCTGCTGAGAAATCAGAGCTTATTCTTACTGGCTGACCTTTGTATGAAACTTTTTGTTTCTCCCATGCTGCTCTCAGGATTCTGTCTTTGTCCTTGGTTTTGGTGAGTTTGATGATGATATGTGTCAGTGATTTTCTTTTGAGGTCTATCCTGTTTGGGGTTCGTTGGACTTCCTGAATGGATATGTTCTCCACTTTCGTCATACCAGGGAAGTTCTCCTCCAGCAAATCTTGGGTGATTTTATCAGTGGTTTTATTTTTCTCTTCCTGTTCTAGAATTCCAATGACACGTAGATTATTTCTTTTGATGGTGTCCCACATGAACCTTAGGCTGTCTTCATTTTGTTTTGATTTTTTTTCTGACTGATACCTTTCTAAAGAAGTATTTAGATTGGCAGACAATGGTCCTATAAGTTTATGTGAATGATCAGAATTCCAAGGTGTATGGTAGAGCTGACAAAGGGCAAGGTTATGGTCATTGCTTGGTCACAGCCA
>NW_006934234.1:0-527 GCF_000298275.1 Orycteropus afer afer
TGGGCAGAAGACATGAATAGACACTTCACCAAGGAGGATATTCAAGTGACCAACAAACATAGGAAGAAATGCTCACGATCATTAGCTATTAGAGAGATGCAAATCAAAACAGCAATGAGATACTGTCTTGCTTCAATACTAATAGCAAAGTTCAACAAGACAGAAAATAACATTGCCAGTGAGGGTGTGGAGAGATTGGGACTCTTATACACTGCTGGTGGGACTGTAAAATGGTACAACCATTGTGGAAAGCAGTATCGCGATTCCTCCAAAAGTTGGAATTAGAAATACCATTTAACCCAGCTATTCCATTACTAGGTGTATACCCTAAAGAAGTGAGAGCCATAACAAGAACAGATATATGCACACCCATGTTCATCGCAGCACTATTTACAATAGTCAAATGATGAAAACAACCTAGGTGTCCATCAGCTGAGGAATGGATAACCAAACTATGGTACATAAACACAATGGAATACTATGCAACACTAAAGAATAATGTAGAATCTGCAAAACACCGCATAATG
>NW_006934234.1:2302-2931 GCF_000298275.1 Orycteropus afer afer
TTTGAACCACCAGCCTTCTGGTTAGTAGTCAAGTGCCTTAGTCACTATGCTACCAGAGCTAAGTCAGTCACAGAAGGACAAATATTGTATGAGCCCATTACTTTAAAAAGACAAGGAATGGTTGGCTTAAGGAAGGGAATTCACTTTGTAGGTTATCGGAGTGGGAAGGGAAGGGGAGGGAATAACTTCAGGCTAGTTGGGAACCACATGCTCAGGTGGGCAAGGGGAGGGATGGTATGGAAAGAGTCTGTGACCACCATGATAATATTAGGAAAAGGAAGGACACCTAATTGTGCACATAAGATATAGAAGACAGAGACTAATACAAGTATATTCACAATACCGCATTACCATTAACACCAAACACCAGGCTACAGATAAACACATAAATATATGAGATGATTACATGGGGTTCAGTGAACAGGATTGTACTCTAAGGATGGACCAAGCATAGAATCAGCTGAGGCTAATCTTGCACAGATACCAGTGATGCAAAATAACTGCAATCCTTACAGAAACAACAAAAGACAGACATAGAACAATCTCTCACAGAGAGCCAGACACTGTGGGAGAGAGATCCAATTGATCTACTGACTCAGGACCATAGTACGGGGAAACACCAGACTCAA
>NW_006934235.1:0-592 GCF_000298275.1 Orycteropus afer afer
AGTACATGTATGAATTTCTGCAGTATGTGTGGACTTGCTTTGGGCCTCTCTAATCTATTTGTTGGCCGTAAATTGGTATACTTTTTATTGTCATCAGGCACTAGCAATTCTAAACAATGTCAGTGATAAAATTCTCCCCTCCACTATAGCTGCTTCTTTGGAATACCACTAGATAGAATCTTTAATAAATTATGTTAGAACAACAGGGAAGTGTCAAAGCAAAAAATAAAATGATTTAAAGCTTTTACTCAATTGATGTGTATCAAGGATTACCTCAAAATTAGGTGACTTCCTGAGCTTAAGTAAGATTGAAGTTGTCATAGGAAAAGGAAAAGAGAGGGGTACATATCTGTGGTCTTGCCCCAGGTTGCTGCTTTATTTCTTTTCAACTGCTGCAAAACTTGCGATTGGGATAAGTTGGTTATATCCTTTTTTCATGAGATCATTGGTGCAATCTCATTTTGGCTGCTGTCAGAATAGTTCTTTTGAGAGCTATCTTTGTAAGCCTGGTGGGTTGTCTATTAGCTAGCTAATGCCAGTTGAGTTTTGGCGACAGAGATAGAAAAGAAAAAAAAAAATTGAAAAGAGTCAG
>NW_006934235.1:2527-3420 GCF_000298275.1 Orycteropus afer afer
CCCAGCCACTCAGCCAGGCCCTGCCAAGTTGACACACAAACTTAACTACCACACCTATAGATTGGGAGAAAAGTGTTTGGAATCATTTATCCGATAAAGGTTTGCTGTTGTTGTTGTTAGGAGCTGTTGAGTTGACGCTGACTCATAGCAACCCTATGTACAACAAAATGAAACATTGTCCAATCATGTGCCATCTTCACAATCCTTGCTATACTTGAGGGCATCGTTGAAGCCACTGTGTCAATCAATCTTGTCGAGGGTCTTTTCCTTTTTTGCTGACACTCAACTTTACTGAGCATGATATCCTTCTCCAGGGAATGGTCCCATCTGACAACATGACCAAAGTAGGTGAGACTAGCCATTTTCCCTTCCAAGGAGCAATCTGGCTGCACTTATTCCGGGACAGATTTGTTTGTTCTTCTGGCAGTCCATGGTATTCTTTGGCAGTATTCTTTGCCAGCACCATAATTCAAAGGCATCAACTTTTCTTCGGTCTTCCTTATTCCTTGTCCAGCTTTCATATGCATATGAGGTGATTGAAAACACCATGGCTTGGGTTAGGTTCATCTTAGACTTCAAAGTGACATCTTTGCTTCTTAACACTTAAAAGAGGTCTTTTGCAGCAGATTTGCCAAGTGCAATATGATGTCTGATTTCTTGATTGCTGCTTCCATTGGTGTTGATTGGGGATTCAAGTAAAATAAAATCCTTTACAGTTTCAATCTTTTCTCCATTTATTATGATGTTCTTTATTGATTCAGTTGTGAGGATTTTTGTGTTCTTTACATTGAGGTGTAATCCATTCTGAAGACTTTGATCTTCATGAGTAAGTGCTTCAAGTCATCTTCATTTTCAGCAAACAAGGTTGTGTCATCTACATATCACATGTTGTT
>NW_006934236.1:0-734 GCF_000298275.1 Orycteropus afer afer
AAGTAGGATTGCCCAACCTTCCTTCCGAGGAGTGGCTGGTGGGTTTGAACCGCCAACCTTCTGGTTAGCAGTCAAGTGCCTTAGCCACGATATTAGAGTAGATTATTATCATTCACAGTCATTGTGTCTATAAAGTTACCACAAACACTGAATTAGTCAATACTGAACCATTGATCCTAGAGGAAGTACAGAATTAGGTACCTGTGAGCCTCTGGTCACAGCTTTTTTATCAGCTAATCCATGTGTAACATTGTTTTATGTGTGTTTCTGTTTAAAGATGCCTTTTTAGAATACACTGTTGATCAGTTAACATGGAAGTCACAGCCAATGGCAATATAACTTGTTCCTGAAAGGAACTTATCTAATATGTCTATTTTCTCAGTAAGACGTATCACAGCATTCTTGCACTGAGAGACTCTAGACAGCATTTCAGCTCTGCTTGTGGGTCAGCCATTTTAAAAAGCAAGATCTCCAACAACATACATACACAAATATGAAAAACATGACATTATATAGACTGAGAAAGGACCACTTGTTTACAGTCTGAGAGCTGAAACAAGAAGGCAGAGCATTGCTTTTTTGGTTCTCAGGTGGGAATACGTGTCTCAGGCAACTCAATTTTTTGACTACTTGTACAAGTCTATGAGGAGCTCTGGTAGCATAGTGGCTAAAGCACTTGACTGCTAACCAGAAGGCTGGCGGTTCAAACCCACCAGCCACTCCTCGGAAGGAAG
>NW_006934236.1:2091-3199 GCF_000298275.1 Orycteropus afer afer
AAAAAAAAAAAAAAACAACCATTGAGAACCTTGTTTTGCTTACATGGTTGCCATAAGTCTGCATCATCATGGATCAGAATTGACTCACCACCAACTAGTATTATTATTACTAAGGGGATATAAAGCTAGTTTATATAGCTAAGGTCATAGCTCATACATCAACCAATTGCCACCAAGTCAGCTCTGACTCACAGCACCCCCATGTGTGTCAGCGCTTCATAGGGTTTCAATGACTTTTTTTTTTTTTTTTTTTAAAGTATGTTGCCAGCTCTTTCTTCCAAGACACTGCTGTATGGACTCAAACCTCCAGCCTCTCAGCAACTAAGCATGTTAGTCATTGTCACCACCCAGGGATTCCTTTCTTTACTTACCCTTTAAATATTCATCTCCTTCAAAGTTGTGTCTCATTCTTTATAATCTTCCTGGATTATAATTGCCCTTTCCACAGTTTAAGCCCCATCTCTGTGCTGCTGACAGCCTGCATTGATTGTTCCCACCTGTTGGCTACTACTCAGTATTTCTAAAATGCGCGTGCGCGCACACGCACATGTGTGTGTGTGTTTGTATATATGCCTCTTACTTTTAGTCTGTAAAATCCAAGTGCCTAGCATAAATTTGGCCCACATAAGACACTCAATAATTATTTGCAGAAAGAAAAAAGAAAGGGATGGGCTATGACTTTAAACTGAGTTGTACTAATTTCTCTAGATCCAGCTCCATAATTCATTACGCTTAACTTTTTTTGGAAGATGCACAGAGCTGGAATAAAATGGAATATTTGGAGAAATTTTTTTCCAGAAGTTACTCAGTCAAAATCATTTGTTGATTGGAAGTCCGAAATGTTTTGCACACCTACTATGTGCCAGACGTTATGTTAATACATACTAGGAATGACGAGATGCTCTTAAGGAGCTCCTTATATTTAGGTAAGGGCTTTAACTCTCATCCAGATTATGTTCTGCAGTTTGTTGACAATCTTTCAAAAATCATTTTCACCTTCTTTTCATAGGTGGGTCTCTGTATACTCTGTGCTACACCAATTTAACAAATTGAGAGATGGCATCATGGATTGGCCTGGGAGTTAGCCTTGTTTGATATCATGGAATTC
>NW_006934237.1:0-1561 GCF_000298275.1 Orycteropus afer afer
ACCAAGAGGGTGTGGGATATAAGAGTAACAATGGGAATATTGCACCTTTCTAGTTGTTGTTATCCGGAATTTCCTTGGAGTTCCTGGCAAGTGGAGCCTGTTCTTATGTCCTTGGAATCTGGGATAATGCTGTCCCTTTAAATACCCAAACTGGTCAAACTGCTTGTAAACATTCAAAATAGCTGTGCCCTCTGGACAGGCAAAGTCCACAGCTCAGCCTGCCTTCCTCTTTGCTGCTTCCCCTTTTATTCACCAGCCACCAGAGCAGTCCTCCGTGTAGCCCCTGGCTAGCAGGGCTGATTTTTAGGTTAATTCTTAGGTCCTACCACCATTCAGCAATATCCAAGTTATCTGTGCCGTCAGGACAGCTGCCAGACCGCAGCTCTGTATGTCTCCTTTTTTGGTGTTCTCATGCAAATTCTTCTGCTTGTTGGAGTTTAGTCCACTTCTATATCCTCCCCTTCAAAGCTCAGGGGTCCAGGATTATCTTCTGTATCGGTGTTAATTGGTTCCCCTTTTCTTTGTTGAAGAGGGTCTGTGCAGTCTTTCTGCCTATTCTGCCATCTTACCGGAGCTCCAAAAGACTTTGAACATCTGATTTCTTGACTGATGCTTCCATGGGAGTTGATTGTGGATCCAAGTAAAATGTAATCCCTCACAACTTCAATCGTCTCTCCATTTATCATGATACTGCTTATTGATCCAGTTGTGAGGATTTTTGTTGAATAGATTGAATAGAGATCCCAAATATGACAACTCAGATAAAATGTGAAAATTCCTATAAGAAATTCATATTACCAGAGTGGCAAAAATGACACAGAAAATCTGGATAATAAATGTAATAACAATATCTTGAAATGACCAATACATATATGCCAGAGTCCTGGAATAGACCTATTGCCAATTGATTTTGAGAAAGGCACAAGAACAAGTCAATGAGAGAGGAAAGTATTTTTAGAAAATCATATTGGAACAACTGATTGTCCATCCATATGGAAAAAAATGAACCCCTACCTTATGCCAAAATTAATTTCAGATAGATTATAGACCTAAATGTAAATGCTAAATATAAAAATATAGAAGCAAACCTAAGAGAAAATCTTTAAGACCTAAGGGTAAGCAAAGATTTCTTAAACAGGATACCAAAAGGAGTAACCATAAAAGACACAAAAATGGATAAAATAGGTTTAAAACTTCTATTCCTTCAAACATTCCATTAAGAATTGAAAAGGTAAGTCACAGGATGGGATAAAACATTCCTATCTGACAAATGACTGTTATCCAAAATATATAAAGTCTTGCAAGTCAACATTAAAATACAAACAAGCCTATTCAATACAGGCAAAAGTCTTAAATAGACACTTCACAAAGGAAATGATATGAATAGATGATAAAGCACATGAAAAAGTGTTTAACATCATTAGACAGCAGGGAAATGCAAATTAAAACCACAATAAAATACTTTGAGATATTTATCTAAGAGAAATGAAAACATAGACTACAACAAGACTTAAACCAGAGTGTTCATGCTGGTTTTATTCATAATCATCATATCCTGAGA
>NW_006934237.1:2086-3152 GCF_000298275.1 Orycteropus afer afer
CCTTGGAAACCCAGTGGGGTTGCTATGAGTCAGAATTGACTTGATGGCAATGAATTTGGTTTTTTGATTTGGTGATGCTAAACAGCAGAGCTTTTAGGTTCAGATGAACTAAGAAGAGAGACCTGGTGATCTACTTCCAAAACTCAGCCAGTGGAAACCCTATGGATCATAAACCATCTGATTTGCAATAGTCACGGGGATGGCACAGGACCGGGCAGCATTTCATTCACTTGTGAGTGGGGTCACCATGAGCTGAGGGCCTATTCAAGGGCAGCTGACAATACAGCAAGGTGTGTGTGTGGTGGTGGAGTGACTGGGAAGGGACATAAAGGAACTTTCTGCAAAGATGGAAATGATCTATATATCGTACGGGTGTGGGTTACATGGGTATATTCTTGTCAAAATTGTTCAGTTAAGATTTGTGCATCCTAATGTATGTACAGGAGCTCTGGTAGCATAGTGCCTGAGAAGCACTTGACTGCTAACCAGAAGGCTGGCAGTTCAAACCCACCAGGCACTCCTCAGAAGGAAGGTTGAGCAATCTACTTCCATAGTGATACCACCTCAGAAACCCAAGGAGAGGAAGGCTGTAGTCTTCAATCTTCCTCAGTAAGGGCTTCAAGTCTTCTTCACTCTCAGCAAGCAAGGTTTTTATCATTTGCATATTACAGGTTGTTAATGAATCTTCCTCCAATCCTAATGCTGCATTCTTCTTCATATAGTCCAGCTTCTCAGATTATTTGCTCAGCATACAAATTGAATAAGTATGGTGAAAGGATACAACCCTGACACACACCTTTTCTGATTTTAAACCACGCAGCATCTCCTTGTTTGGTTTGAATGACTGCCTCTTAGTCTATGTACACGTTCCGCATGTACACAATTAACTGTTCTGGAATTCCCATTCTTTGCAATGTTATCCATAATTTATTGTGATCCACACAGTCAAATGTCTTTGCATAGTCAATAAAACACAAGTGAAAATCTTCCTGGTATTCTCTGCTTTCAGCCAAGACCCATCTGACATCAGCAATGGCATCCCTTGTTCCATGTCCTCTTCTGAATC
>NW_006934238.1:0-498 GCF_000298275.1 Orycteropus afer afer
CTTTGGTTTTCTTCATTCTTCTTTGCTCTGGATGAGGAGAGACCCATCATTGCATCTAGATGGCAGCTTGCAAGCTTTTAAGATCCCAGTCGCTATTCACCAAAGTAGGAGGTGGAACAATGTTTTGTATAGTATGTTATGCCAATTGAGCTTGATATCCCCTGTGCCTATGGTCCCAAGCCCACAGGTGTAACTACTCATTCCCTCTGGGTAGCTGGCTATGACCAAGAAGTGACTATAAACTTGTCCCTTGTCAGATTTACTATACACCTGGGAATTCTTACAGAACATACAAATACACTTATAGAACCACTGTCTGCCAACCCTATACATGATCTTGTGTACACTCCCTGCTGCATAGACATACCAAGTAGTTCAGCCTGTCCACCCATCTATCCACCCATATACCCATGTTTGCCTTCACTGATAACAGAGTACTGTATGTGCAAAAGGGTTCATCTTCCTTGTCTGTACCTCCCATGTACCTCTTTATGTCTT
>NW_006934238.1:1648-2924 GCF_000298275.1 Orycteropus afer afer
GTTGTTGGAACACACTGGGGATTATATTGTTAGGACAGGGAACAGCCATAAAACAGGATGCGAGTAGAAAATCTAAAAGTATTTTCTGCTTTATAAGTCAGACAATTACATATTATGAAAAGAGTGATGTAAGGGGGCAGAGATTAATTTGTTTCTAGGTTACTTCTCTATCTCAGAGCCTCAATATCCCATCTATGAAAAGGGAGTGATGGATTCTACCCCTCAGGGTACTGTAAGGACCAAGTGTCATATAACCTAGGAAAGCTTTTAACATGGACCAGACACACAGCTGATACTTGATAAATATCAGTTCTCCTGCCCTTTCCCATAAGACAACAGTCCATTCCAAAGGCCTTGAAACTTTTTAAATCACCAGGAAGCATTTTGTTATCCCAAGGGTGCTTTAGGAAGCAGGGGAACCAGCGGGAGGTAGAGAGGCCTAGTCTGCAGGAGTGATAAGGGCTATGCCCACCATGTTGTCTCTTAATTAGCCTGAATCAATGAACAGAATGATTCATGATGCTCTGCTTCCTATGAGTCCCCTCTCTGTTTGCCTTCCTCCTACCTGGGCCTACTAGCTGTTGCTGTCCCCATCCCATCATCCACATCAGCCCGCCTCAAGCCTGGCTGCCTTCCCTGAGTCAACTTGCCTGAGCCCTTGGAGTTTGCCTGTCCTCTCCATCCCCCAAACTTTATTAAGTCTCAGTTCCTGGACCAATAGAACCAGAGAAGATATCCCAGAGTCTCTAGACAGAGATTTTTACCTGAGGAACTCTGTATAGGAGACCCTTGGCTAATTGACACCACATCCTGCTTTTTTTTTTTTTTTCCCATAGATGGTAGACTTGGCAAACATCACTGGGTATGAGTAGTGGAGCCCAGACTAAAGGGCTAAGGGTTCCAGTGCAGGGGATTGGGGAGGTAGCTCACACACTCACCACATTTCTATCACTATGCACATCCTGCAGTGCTCAGGTGTCCCCTGGCCTGCGGTCAATCTCCTGAGGATACTGTCATCCCGGCCCCAACAGCATTTCTGATACTCAACTCAGCCTGTTACTGAAAACTCTCGGATTCCAGCTGGGGATTCTCACTTGGTTTCTTGTGGAAAACACTAGTGCTTCTAAGGCCTCAGGGAGGGGGAAGAGTTGAGGGCAAGGCTGAGCCCCAGGATACTGTGAGGAGGGCCTTCTCCTCCTCTTACAAACCTCTAATGGACTGCTGAGCTTGTGCATGACCAGATTCTCAGAAAATAGGCTCGTAGGTGAGTTCTCCA
>NW_006934239.1:0-2163 GCF_000298275.1 Orycteropus afer afer
TCAACAAGACCAGAAGTTGGTTTTTTGAAAAGGTCAATAAAATTGACAAACCACTGGCAAATTTAACAAAGGAAAAGAGGGAGAGAATACAAATAGCACGAATAAGAAATGATGGGCTCACGTACAGCAAGGATCGTGGCATGGCACAGGACTGGGCAGTGTTTCACTCTGTTGTACATAGGTCACTATGATTCGGAGACAACTCAACCACACCTAAAAAGAACAACAACTGCAACATGGACTAAACCTGAAAAACATTATGCTAAGTAAAACAAATAAGACACAAAAGGCTACATGTTGTATTTATATACTATATTCATATGAAATATCTAGAAAAGGCAAATTTATAGAGACCTGTAGGTTAGCAGTTGTCTAGGGCTAGAGGTAGAAAGGGGAATTAACTGTCAACTAATACCTCTTCATGAGAATGGTCCCTTCTGACAACATGATCAAAGCAGATGAGATGAAATCTGGCCATTCTTACTTCAAAGGAGCATTCCAGCTGCACTTTGTCCAGGACTGATTTGTTTGTTCTTTTGGCAGTCCAAGGTACTTTCAACATTCTTTGCCAACACCACTACTCAAATGCATTAACTCTTCTTCAGTCTTCCTTATTCATTGTCCAGCTCTCACATGCATATGCATGTGAGGATTTTTGTTATCTTTATATTGAGGTGTAACCCATACTGCAGACTGTAGTCTTCAATTTTCATCAGTAAGTGCTTCAAGTCATCTTCACTTTCAGCAAGCAAAGTTGTGTCATCTGCGTAGGTTGTTAATGTTTCTTCCTCCAATCCTGATGCCACATTCTTCTTCATATAGTCCAGCTTCTTGGATTGTTTGCTCAGCATACAGATTAAATAATTATGGGGAAATGATACAAACCTGACACAGTCCCTTCCTGATTTTAAACCATGCAGTATTCCCTTCTTCTGTTCAAAAAACAGCCTCATGGTCTATGTACAGGTTCCTCGTGAACACAATTAAGTGTTGTGGAATTCTCATTCTTCTCAATATTATACATAATTTGTTATGATCCACACAATTGAGTGCTTTTGCATAGTCAATAAAACACAAGTGAACATCTTTCTGGTATTCTTTGCATTCAGCCAAGATCCATCTGATATCAGCAATGATATCCCTCACTCCACATCCCCTTCTGAATCCATCTTGCATTTTCAGAAGTTCTCTGTCAATATACTGATGCAACTATTTTTTAATTATCTTCAGTAACATTTTACTTGCATGTGATATTAATAATACTGTTCAATAATTTCCACATTCTGTGGGATCACCTTTCTTTGGAATGGGTACAAATATGGATCTCTTTGAGTCAGTTGGCCAGGTAGCTGTTTTCCAAATCTCTTGGCATGGCCAAGTGAGTGCCTCCAGTGTGGCATCCATTTGTTCAAACATCTCAATGAGTATCCCATCAATTCCTGGAGCCTTCTTTTTCACCAATTCCTTCAGTACAGCTTCAACTTCTTCCTTCAGTGCCATTGGTTCTTGATCATATGCCACCTCCTGAAATGGATGAACATTGACCATAAAAAAATGTTACTAGGAATAAAGAGGTACATTTATAATGATAAAAACATTAATCCATCAGGAAGTTATGACAATTACAAACATATATTCACCTACAAAACAGTCCCAAAGTACATGAAGAATAAACTAATTGAATTGAGGAAAGAAATAGACAACTCAACAATCATAGACTTAAATACTAGCCTTGCAATATTGGATAGAACAACAAGGCAGAAGATGAAGAAACAAAAGAATTCAGCAACACTGCACACAAACTAAACCTAAAAGACATATGTAGAACACTCCAGCCAACAACAGAATATGCATTTTTTGCAAGTATAAATGGAACTTTCTCTAGTATAGACCATAACCTAGGTCATAAATTAACCTCAATAAGTTTGAAAGAATCATACAAAGTATGTTCTGTAATTACAATGGAGTTATATAAATAAAAAATTAACAGAAGGAAATTTGGAGAATTCACAATATGTGAAAATTAAACAACACACTACTAAATAACCAACGGTTCAAAGAAGTAATCATGAGCAAAATTAGAAACTTTTTGAAGATCAATGAAAATGAAAGCAAAACATATCAAAATACATTAAAAAAAACACAACTTCACTGCTGTCATGT
>NW_006934239.1:2263-3002 GCF_000298275.1 Orycteropus afer afer
GTGGGTTTGAACCACCAGCCTTCTGGTTAGTAGTCAAATGCCTTAGGCACTACACCACAAGAGCTCCCACAATGGATGCAGGTAAAGCAGTGATTTATTGTCTACATTTAAAAAGTTCTAAAATCAATAACTCAACTTTCCACCTTAAGGAGCTGGAGAAAGAAGAGCAGGCTACATCCAAAGCCAGCAGAAGGATGGAAGTAAGAGGGACTGAAGTGGAGATTGATGAGATAGAGAACAGAAAAACAATTGAAAATAATTTTTTAAATTGGTTCATTGAAAAGATCAATAAAATGGACAAACCTTTAGCCGTACAAACTGTTATAGGTTGAATTATGTTTCCCCAAAATATGTTTTAAACCCTAACCTCTATGCCTGTGGTTATAATCCCAATTTGGGATGGTTTATCTTTGTTATGTTCATGAGGAATAATTAATATTGACATTTTGAGTCAATATCTTTTGAGATATAAAAGATTTAAAAAGTGAGCAGAGCAGAGATGGAAGAAGAGAGATGCCAAGCCACATGAAGACCACCTTGGAGAAGAAGCTGAAGAGACAAGTTTTCCCCAGAGCCAACAGAGAGAAACCTTTCCTTTAGAGCCAGTGTCCTGAATGCAGATTGTTGTTGTTGTTGTTGTTATGTGCCATCGAGTCAGACCCGACTGATAGCGACCCCTCCTTGGGTTTCCGAGGCAGTATCACTACAGAAGTAGATTGCCCCATCTTCCTTCCCAGGA
>NW_006934240.1:0-926 GCF_000298275.1 Orycteropus afer afer
AATACAAATAACACAAATAAGAAATGAAATGGGCGACATCACAACAGAACCAACTCAAATAAAAAGGATTATATCAAGATACAATGAAAAACTGTACTCCAACAAATTTGAAAGTCTGGAAGCAATGGACAGATTTCTAGAAACACACTACTTACTTAAACCAACCCAGACTAAGGTGAAAACATTGAACAGATCCATAACAAAAGAAGAAATTGAACAGGTCATCAAAAAATTACCAACTAAAAAGAGTCCTGGCCCAGATGGTTTGATCAGAGAATTCTACCAAATGTTCAGAGAATAACTGACATGAATCCTACTCAAACTATTTCAAAACATAGAAAATTATGGAATCCTCCCAAATTTGGTTTATGAAGCAAGCATAACCTTGATATCAAAACCTGGCAAAGACATAACTAAATAGGAAAACTACAGACAAATATCCCCCATGAATATAGATGCAAAAATCTTCTACAAAATCCTAGCCAATAGACTCCAAAAACATGTCAAAAAAGTAATATATTATGATGAAGTGGGGTTCATATCAGGTATGCAAGGAAGGTTCAACATTAGAAAAGAATCAACATCATCCATCACATGAATAAAACAAAGGAAAAGAACTGCAAAATCGTATCAATAGATGCAGAAAAGACATTTGATAAAATCCAACACCTAAAAAAAAAAAAAAAAAAACCTCTCAGAAAAATAGGAAAGGAAGGAACATTCCTCAACATAATAAAGGGAATTTATGGAAAACCAACAGCCAACATTATTCTCAATGGAGAGAGACTGAAACCATTCTTCTTGAGAACAGGAACCAGACAAGGATGCCCACTATCACCACTTCTACTCAACATTGTATTGGAAGTCCTAGCCAGGGCAATAAGGCAAGAAAGGGAAATCAAAGGCATCCAAATTGGTAAGGAAGA
>NW_006934240.1:2596-3096 GCF_000298275.1 Orycteropus afer afer
GCCTTCTGGTTAGCAGTCAAGTGCCTTAGCCACTATGCTACCAGAGCTCCCACATTAGAGAGATGCAAATCAAAACAACGAGATATCATCTTGCCAGCACTAGTAGCAAAGTTCAATAAGACGGAAAATAACAAATGCTGGTGAGGATGTGGAGAGATCGGGAGTCTCATACACTGCTGGTGGGACTGTAAAATGGTACAACCACTGTGGAAAGCAGTATGGCGATTCCTTAAAAAGTTGGAATTAGAAATGCCATTTGATCCAGCAATTACAGTACTAGATATATATCCTAAAGAAGTGAGAGCCAGGACAAGAACAGATATATTCACACCCATGTTCATTGCAGCACTATTTACATAAGGAAAGTGATGTAAACAACTTAGGTGCACATCAACAGAAGAATGGATAACCAAACTATGGTACATACACACAATGGAATACTATGCAACCCTAAAGAATATTGTAGAATCTGCAAAACACCACATAATATTAATGAACTT
>NW_006934241.1:0-486 GCF_000298275.1 Orycteropus afer afer
TAATCTTTGTGCGTGTGTGTGCACACTTTGGGTACAAATTTACAAAGCAGATTTATCTTACATTTAACAGTTTATTCACATTTGATTTCATGGCCCCAAATATCATCCCCAACCATAAAAAAGGCACTCTTCCCCTCTCTTCCCTGTGACTACCCCCTCCCTGTGCCCTTCTTATCCATGCATTCCTGTCTATCCAGCTTTCCCTCTATATGAATGCTCTTTCTCTGATGTCTCATGGCTGGTTGATCTAAGGGCTGCATCTCCCTGGGGTAGGTGCCGTGCATGTAGGTCTTTCTACTTTGGGCTGAGAGCCAATCCACAGAAGTGAATCTATTTCTAGGCCCAAAGATTAATCTGGGGCCATAGTCTCTGGGGTTCCATCAGTCTCTATCCAACCAATAATTCTGGTCATTTTTGTGTTTTTGAATTTTGTTCCACATTTTTCCTCCCACTATATCCAGGATCTCCAATTTCAATCCCTTTCCA
>NW_006934241.1:3131-4357 GCF_000298275.1 Orycteropus afer afer
GATGAGACTGGCAATCAACTCCATGGTGGGCTCTGCCATGAGCAGCTGCTTTAGGGATGTGGTCTGCTTCCCATATATAAGGAGAAGTCTTGGGAATGGTTTACAGCTTTTTGGCAAGCTTGGACCCTGGATGTAGCCAAGTCTTCATTCAGCAACCTACCATGCTCTGCTGATCTTGGGACTTTTCATGGACTTTAATCAATAGCCTGCCATGTGGTTCGGTAATATCAGGACTGTGCTTTTTCTCTTGTCCATCTTGGGTTTGTCAGCCTCAGCAGCTGCCTGAGTAAGAGACGTCTCCAGCTTCAGTGGGCTAGGAGCAAGAGGTAGAGCTGAAGCCAAGGTTGAGGGGCTTCCACCCAATCCTTAGGGCCCAGCACTTTGAACTCAGACTTCTAGCCTCCAGAACTGTAAGAGAATGAACTCCTGTTTGTTAAAGCCATTCCATTTGTGGTGTATTCCTGTCAGAGTGGCGCTAGGTAACCAAAACAATTGGACTAGCAGAAAATCACTGCTCTAGTTGAGTGTTTTATAAGTGTTGTACCCAGGCAACCTGAATTAGAATCACCTGGGCTGCATTGTTAACCAAGGTGGTACTTCATACTGCACAATAGTGTGATAATCTCTATTAAATGTCAGATTTAAACTAGTTACAGAAATGCTTCCCTGGACCACCTTAAATACACTCTGGTAAAATTACCTTTTCAAGATGTATGGAAACAATTAGTCCAAGGGACTAGTAGACCATGTGATCCTCAACCTATATGACCATAAGGCCAGAAGAACTAGATGGTGCCCAGCTACCACTGTCAATCACTTAGAGAGGGATTCGTGCAGGAGATCCTAGATAGACTGGGAGCACATTGTGGAACAAAACTCAAAGTCGTTAAAAAAAAAGATCAAGTTTGCTAATCTGATAGAGCCTGGTAAAATCCCTGAGACTATGGCCCCTAGCTACCCTTCAGGTCTGGAACTGAACTCACTCCTGTGGCTTCCAGCCAAACAATAGAGAAGCATATGGGGTGAACATTTACATCAGGGAGATACACTCCTTGGAAAGATCAAATGTGGGAGAACAGAAGGGCAGTGTTTGCACAGGGAGACAGCTCAGCGTGTGTGTGTGTGTGTGTGTGTGTGTGTGTGTGTAGGAGGGAAGTGCATAGGAGGGAAGGACACAGGGAAGAGGTAACTACAGAGAGGAAGTGGGAAGAGAGCTGTTACACTGT
>NW_006934242.1:0-539 GCF_000298275.1 Orycteropus afer afer
GAGACAAAGTATATGTGAACTGCTGTATGAAAAGTGAATTTACTCTGTAAATCTTCACCCAAATCCTAATAAAAAAAAAAAAAAAAAGAAAAAAAGAAATAAATGTCAGTTATTTCAGCTTCCTTTATTCTAACTTGTATTTTTTACTATTTGCAGTGAGCACGTGTTTTACAATTGGGGAAAAAAAAAATACAACTCTGTGTAAATTTTTCAAAAAGAATAGATATGAAGAACATTGCATATAAAAATAATGTAAAACATCTCAAACATTATTAGGTGAGTGTGGTAGTTATGTTTGTGTGTCAACCGGGCTGGGCCTGGTTTAATGGCTGAGCAGCTGGTGGTAGTTTTTCCCCATGATGAGACTAGCAATCAACTCCATGGTGAGATCTACCACAAGCAGCTGAGTAGCTTCCTTTGGGATGTAGTCTGCTTCCTGTATATAAGAAGAAGACTTGGGAATGGTCTCTAGTTTATGGCACGTTTAGACCCTGTGTGTAGCTGTGTCATTGATCCATAGCCTGCCGTGCTCTGCCAAC
>NW_006934242.1:2879-4523 GCF_000298275.1 Orycteropus afer afer
TACAACCTTGCCCCTTGTCAGCCCCATTGTACACCTGGGAATTCAGATCATACACATAAAGATATTGGACCGCTGTCTGTCAACCCTATACATGTTCTTGGGTGGACTCTCCACTTCATATACATACCTAATATTTCAGCCTTTCCACTCATCTATCCACCAATATACCGATGCTTGCCTTCACTGACCACGTCATACTATATGCACAAAAGAGTTCATCTTTGTTGTCTGTACTTCCACATACCTCTCTATGTCTTTCTCTTCCTCAATTCCACTATATTGATCACTCACATTTGGTACATTGTCCTTTTCTTCACCCAAAACAAAACTTATCTTTATCTATCTAACAGTATTCCCTACCCTACCCTCCTACCCCTGGTAACCAACAAAGAAAATGACTTTCCATAGATAAACCTTTCCTTGACTATTACAATAATGGACTAATACAATATTTGTCCTTTTGTGATTGACTTAATTCACTCAGCATAATGTCCTCCAAGTTCATCCACATTATGTCCAAATACTCCAGAGCAGTCACTGGAAGTTTTTTGCAGATTCTACATTATTCTTTAGGGTTGAATAGTATTCCATTGTGTGTATGTACCATAGTTTGGAGATCCATTCCTCAGTTGATGGAAACCTAGGTTGTTTCCATATTTTGGCTATTGTATCCTTACAATATAGTGCTGTGATGAACATGGGTGTGCATATGTCTGTTCTTGTCATGGCTCTCACTTCTTTAGGATATATAACTAGTAATGGAATAGCTGGGTCAAAGGTATTTCTAATTCCAACTTTTGAAGGAATTGCCATACTGCTTTCCACAATGGTTGTACCATTTTACAGTCCCACCAGCAATGTATGAGAGCCCCAATCTCTCCACATCCTCGCCAGCATTTGTTATTTTCTGTCTCATTGAACTTTGCTACTAGTGCTGGAGCAAGATGGTATCTCATTGTTGTTTTGATTTGCATCTCTCTAATAGCTAGTGATAGTGAGTATTTCTTCATATATTTGTTGGCTGCTTGAATATCATCCTTGGTGAAGTGTCTATGTCTTCTGCCCATTGTTTAATTGGACTGTTTGTCTTTTTGTTATTGAGATATTGGAGTTTTCCATAAATTCTAGAGATAAGTCCCTTGTCAGATATGTCATTACCAAATATTTTTTCCCAATTTGTAGGTTCTCTTTTGACTCTTGGAGAAGTCTTTGGAAGCACACAAAAATTTAATCTTTAGAAGGTCCCAATTATCTGGTTTCTCTTCTGCTGTTCGTGCATTTTGAGTTATGCTTGATAGTCTACTTATGCCATATATTATGGCCCTTAAATTTGCCCCTAGTTTTTCCTTGAGGAACTCTATAGTTTTATGTTTCACATTTAAGTCTTTGATCCATCTGGAGTTCATTTTTGTGTATAGTGTGAGATACAAACCTTGTTTCATTTTTCTGTAAATGGATGTCCAGTTCTGCCAGTACCATTTATTAAACAAACATTCTCTGCCCCATTTAATGGATTTTGGCCCTTTGTCAAAGATCAGCTGAGTATAGATCGATGGATCTATTTCTTGGTTCTCAATTCTATTCCATTGGTCTATGTATCTGTCATTAAACCAATACCAGGCAGTTTTGACTACTGTGGCTGTA
>NW_006934243.1:0-616 GCF_000298275.1 Orycteropus afer afer
TGCATACCTGAGCAGATGACACCAGTGTCCTCATTGTGTTCACAGTTGTGGTTCCCCCAGCCCTGGGATGGGCACTTCTCTATGTGATATTCCTCTCCTGTGCAATTCAACTCATCTAGCCAGATGGGCCCTGATCCCATACCAAAGTAGGCCTCGTACTTGTGATCAAGGGCCCATCCACAGCCCAGCTGTCTGCATACAACATGAGCATCCTTTATGTCCCAGCGGTCATCACAGATGGTGCCCCACTGGCTCTGGTAAAAGATCTCCACTCTTCCAGCACAGTGACTGTCCCCATTCACCAGGCGGAGTTGTGCGCTCTCTGAGGAGAGAGAGAGTCATGTCAAAAGGGACATTTTACAGACATAAGAAAGGCTACTTTTTCTTTTGGGACCCCTCACATGAGCAGTTAGTAGTACTGCCCTTGGAGGTTGCAGAATCCACTGGGTTGGACAGGAAGTCACTGCACCTGGGCAGCAGCTGGGTCTGGTTTCCTACAGAAATAACATGAGCAGAGGTCAGTAGGGTTGAAGAACAGGAAACCAAATTTAGATGAAACAATCTAGTGAATGGAAGCTGCTATATAGATCCTATCAGTGTTAACCTTCTGATTATG
>NW_006934243.1:1831-3093 GCF_000298275.1 Orycteropus afer afer
ATTTCCCCAGTATTAAAACTATGAAGGAAAGAGGCCAAAGAACTTAGCCAAGCACCTTGGAAAGCACTGTGGATATTCCTTTCATTCTCTTGCTGCTGAGCAACCAAAGACACCTCACTCAAGTGAGAAGCCCTGCAATCCATGACATAGGAACAGAGGTGAAGCAGAGGTAGACTTCCTTTAAGACTTGTTCCAGATGAGTTCTGGGTTGAAATCTGATATATGAGTAATTTGAGAGCTCTGGTGGCATAATGCCTAAGACATTTGACCACTGACCAGAAGGCTGGTGGGTTTACCACCAGCCATCCTCAGAAGGAAGATTGGGCAATCTACTTCCATATTGACACAGCTTGGATCCAACTTGAAGGCAGTGAGTTTGGTCTTTTTGGTTTTTCCTGCCTGCCTGGTGTTTGTGTGTGTGAGAATCTTTCAGGTGTTTTTATTTACAGTTTCTATTATTGTATTAGAACAATTATCTGCGTGTAAAGATATGAGACATGACAAATTATCAAAGTGAAAAAAATAAGAGAAGGTAGATAGATGCACAGAAGAAAAAGACATTGGAGTTAACTAACATATTACTTCATGATCAGTGTATTCTAGCTCGGAGGATTTTTGTTTTCTTTATTTTGAGACATAATCCATCCTGAAGGCTCTAGTCTTTGATCCTTATCAGAGAGCTTCAAGCCCTCTTTGCTTTCAGCAAGCAAGGTTATGCCATCTGCATTTCGTAGGTTTTTAATGAGTCTTCCTCCAATCCCGATGTTACCTTCTCCATATAGTCAAGCTTCTTGGGTTTTTTTGCTCAACGTACAGATTGGATAAGTATGATGAATGGATATAACTCTGACACACTCTTTTGTGATTTTAAACCATTATTTTAAACCAAGTATCCCTTTGTTCTGAATGACTGCCTCCTGGTCTATGGATAGGTTCCACATGAGCACACTAAAGTGTTCTGAAATGCCTATTCTTTGCAATGTTATCCATAACTTAATATGATCCACACAGTCAAATGCCTTTGTATGGTCAATAAAACATAAGTAAGCATCTAGTATTCTTTGCTTTCAGCCAATTTCCACCTCATATCCAATGATATCCCTCATTACATGTTCTCTTCTGAATCTGGCTTGAGTTTCTGGCAGTTCCCTGTTGATGTACTGCTACAACCATTTTTGAGTTACCTTCAGCAGAATTTTACTCATGTGTTGTATTAATTATATTATTCAATAATTTCCACATACTTTTGGATCACCTTTCTT
>NW_006934244.1:0-979 GCF_000298275.1 Orycteropus afer afer
CTGAAGCCCATGGCTGAGAGGGGCTTTCACCCAGTCCCTAGAGCCTGGCACTTTGAACTTGGACTTAAAGCCTCCAAATCGTAAGAATAAACTCCTGTTTGTTAAGGCCATTCCATTCGTGGTATATTCTTGTCAGAGCGGCACTAGGTAACCAGAACAATACCCTTCTCCAGGAAATGGTCCCTTCTGACAACATGACCAAAGTAAGTGAGAGGAAATCTGGCCATGCTTGGTTCTAAGGAGCATTCTGGCTGTGCTTCTTCCACAACAGATTGTTCATTTTTCTGGCAGTCAATGGTATTTTCAGTATTTTTTGCCAACACCACAATTCGGAGACATCAACACTTCTTTGATTTTCCTTATTCACTGTCCAGCTTTCACAAGCATTTGAGGCAATTGAAAATACCGTAGCTTAAGTTAGGCACACCTTAGTCTTCATTATGACATCTTTGCTTCTTAACACTTTAAGGAAGTCTTTTGCAGCAGAATTGCCTAGTACAATACATCCTCTGATTTCTCGACTGCTGTTTACTTGGAAATTGATTGTGGATACAAGTAAAATGAAATCTCTGACAACTTCAATCTTTTCTCCAGTTTTCATGATTTGCTTATTGGTCTAGTTGTGATGATTTTTGTTTTCTTTATGTTGAGGTGTAATCCATACTGAAAACCATAGGCTTTAATATTCATCAGTAAGTTCTTCAAGTCATCTTCACTTTCAGCAAGCAAGCTGTACCCATCTGCATATCACAGGTGATTGAGTCTCCCTCCAATCCCAATGCCGTGTTCTTCTTCATATAGTCCAGCTTCTTAGATTATTTACTCAGCGTACTTATTCAATCTGTGTGGTAAAAAGAAACAACCATGACGTGTACCCTTCCTGATTTAAAACCATGCAGTATCTCCTTGTTCTGTTCAAACAACAGCCTCCTTGTCTATGTGCAGGTTCCTCATGAGAACAATTCAGTGTTCTGGAATT
>NW_006934244.1:1974-3141 GCF_000298275.1 Orycteropus afer afer
ATATGTTGTTCTTGATGTCATCCCACAACTCACTTGGTCTTCAGTCACTGGTGTTCAAATGCATCAAATCCATTCTTCAGATGGTCTCAAAGTTCAAGTGGGCTATAATCAAGGTTGTATTTTGGCTCTTGTGGACTTGATTTAATTTTCTTCAGCTTCAACTTGAATTTGCATTGATCATTTACTCCATAGTCAGCTCCTGGCCTTGTTTGGACTGAAAATATTGAACTTCTCCATCTTGTCTTTCCACACATGTAGTCAATCTGATTCCTGTGTATTCCATCTGGCAAGGTCCACATGAACAGCCACCATTTATGTTGTTGAAAAAAAGATATGTACAATGAATAAGTCAATGGTCTTGCAAAATTCTGTCATGTGATTTCTAGTGTCATTTCTATCACCAAGGGCATATTTTCCAAATACCAGTGCTTCTTCTTTGTTTCCAACTTTCATATTCCAATCTCTGGTAATAATCGATACATCTTGAATGCATTTTTGGTCAATTTCAGAATGCAGAAACAGGGAAAAATCTTCAATTTCTTTATCATTGGCTTCAGTGGTTGGTGTGTAAATTTTAAAAATAGTATTAACTGGTTTTCCTTGTAGGTGTATGGATGTAATCCTCTCCTATCACTGATAGCATTGTACTTCAGCATATATACTATAACTTTCTTCTTGACAGAGAAAACAATGCCATTCCTCTTTAATTTGTCATTACTGGCATAGTAGACCATATGATTGTTTGTTTCAAAATGGCCAATACCAAGCCATTCCAGCTTTAACATTTGTTTTTATATAAAATGGGAAAGGAGGGGGAAGGTGGTAGTAAAGATGAGACTAATATTAAACTTATTCTATGTAATAGGCATTTCCTCCACCATTCATCCATTAGTTTACAGTACTGTGGCAGCTCACAAATTGCTATGATGCGAGAAGTTTTGCCATTGATATTTCATATACAGCAGTCGTCTTGGAGTATAAGACATCTAATTTGTAATTTGGCATCAAATTTAGAGGAAAGCTCAATAACAACCTACAATATCCAGATGGCACAACCTTCCTTGTGAAGGTTGAAGGCTGAAAGTGAAGAGGACTTGAAGATCTTACTGATGAAAACCAAAGACTACAACCTTCAGTATCGATTACACCTTAACCTAAAACAAAAAT
>NW_006934245.1:0-563 GCF_000298275.1 Orycteropus afer afer
GAGTTGAAGCACTTACTGATTAAGATCAAAGACTACAGACTTCAACATGGATTAGACCTTGAACAAATGAATGCACTGGCATGGAGTTGGGTCCGATTTATGGCTACCCCTCTTTGGGTTTTTGAGGCGCTATCACTACAGAAGTAGATTACCCAACCTTCCTTCCAAGGAGTGGGATTATATCTTAGTGTAAAGAAAATGAAAATCCTCACAACTGGACCAATAAGCAACATCACAATAAATAGAGAAAAGATTGAAGCTGTCAGGGATTTCATTTTACTTAGATCCACAGTCAACACCCATGGATGCAGCAGTCAGAAAATTAGACATCATTTTGCACTGGGAAATCTGCATCAAAAGACTTCTTTAAAGTGGTAAGAAGCAAAGATAGCATTCTGAAGACTAAGGGGTACCTGACACAAACTATGGTATTTTCAATCACCTCATATGCATGTGAAAGCTGGACAATGAATAAAGAAGACCCAAGATAAGTTGATGCCTTTGAATTGAGATGTTGGCAAAGAATATTGCAAATAACATGGAATTCCAGAAGAATAAACAAA
>NW_006934245.1:1653-2709 GCF_000298275.1 Orycteropus afer afer
TTGTATTGAACCACAGCCTTTGTGGACTAGTCATTAGTATTCAGAATAGGAAACAATTGTTTGGAACAGGAAACACAGAAGCCAGACATTTGGCAGCATCACACAGAGTTCACTGATGAAGTCAACTGGCAAAGCTACTGTGGATTGACAGTGACTGGCCTCTGTTGCCATGGGAACAGCAGTGAACTGTGTGAGTAAATAGTTTGGGTTTTCTCACCCACCGGGATATAAATTCAAAATTTACTGTTTGATTTTTAAGTCTGCTATTTGTAATTGACCTATTTATGGAGTAAACACTGGGAATCTTACTCTTTGCTTCAGGAAACTATCCAAAACCTTGTAAAAAAATATCTGAATATTAAAGTATCCAAATACAGTGAAGTTTAATTATGCAAAGTACTTGTCAAAATCCAGCCTATTTTTTTTTTCATTCTAACAGCTGTTTATTTTTTGAAACTAGTTCTTAAAAATACGTAAAATAAAAATGGTCTAGAAGTGAGGGTAACATACCAAGCAAAAGACCTCTCCAAATTCAGAGTAAGGATTCAAGCCACTTTTATTTTATCTTATTTCAAGCTATATTTGCTTTATGTTTCTTTTATTCTCACTCATATGCATGAGCAAAATAAGGCTAGCTGCTGTGCACTCTTGACTCAAAGATCCCACCACAGTAATTCCTCTGTCTTGATAATTATAATAATTATTACCTCTAATTTGCAGATGCATAAAAGTATGACAGACAAAAATTGTCCTTACTATAATAATTCAGGAAAAAAGCCATCATATGAACCCCTAAATCTCAGATCTCTTAATCTATATCTCTTCTGGGTCATTCTGGCTTCATTAAACTCCTTCCTTCAATTCTTTTTAATTTTATGCTAAATTATATTTTTCCATAAAGCCAACAGCAAAAGTTATTTTGCTTTGTGCTCTGAGAAGCCAATTCTTACTATCAGTAAGAACTAAAATATATTTATCAACTTCTTCTCTGCCTGCTACTTCAGTCATCAATAAACATATACCAAGCAAATATTTATATCATACACTATGTGCTTG
>NW_006934246.1:0-1104 GCF_000298275.1 Orycteropus afer afer
ATCCATCTGGATTTAGTTTTTGTGTATGGTGTGAGGTACAGATCTTGTTTCATTTTTCTGCAAATGGATATCCAGTTTTGCCAGCACCACTTATTAAACAAACATTCTCTTCCCCATTTAATGGATTTTGGCCCTTTGTCTTCCCCATTTAATGGATTTGGGCCCTTTGTTAAAGATCAGCTAACCATAGGTCGATGGATCTATTTCTGGGTTCTCAATTCTGTTCCATTGGTCTATGTGTCTGCCAGGCAGTTTTGACTACTGTGGCTTATAGTAGGTTTTGAGATCCTTCAGTGTAAGATATCTTACTTTGTTCTTCTTCAATAGTGCTTTGCTTATCCGAGGTCTCTTTCCTTTCCAAATAAAGTTAGTGATTGGTTTCTCCATATCCTTAAAAAATGTTGATGGGATCTGGATTGGGATTGCATTGAATGTATAGATTGCTTTGGGTAGAACTGACTTTTTCACAATGTTCAACCTTCCTATCCATGAGCATGGGATGTTCTTCCATTTATATAAATCTCTTATGGTTTCTTGAAATAGTTTTTTATAGTTTTCTTTTTACAGGTCTCTTGTGTCCCTGGTAAGATTTATTTCCAAGTATTTTATTTTTTTGGTAGCTATTGTAAATGGTATTGATTTCCTATTTCTTTTTTAGCAATCTCTTTGCTGGTGTAGAGGAATCCCACTGATTTTTAGATGTTGATCTTGTATCTTGCCATGATGTTAAGTCTCTCAGTTAGTTACAGTAGATTTTTGACTGAGTCTCTCTTGGGTTTTCTGTGTATAGGATCATATCATCAGCAAATAGGGATAGTTTGACTTCTTCCTTACCAATTTCGATGACTTTGATTTCCCTTTCTTGCCTTATGGCCCTGGCTAGGACTTCCAGTACAATGTTGAATAGAAGTGGTGATAGTTGGCATCCTTGTCTGGTTCCTGTTCTCAAGAGGAATCGTTTCAGACTCTCTCCATTGAGAATAATGTTGGCTGTTGGTTTTGCATAGATGCTCTTTATTATGTTGAGGAATGTCCCTTCTATTCCTATTTTGCTGAGAGTTTTGTTCAGGAATGGGTGCTGGATTTTATCAAATGCCTTTTCTG
>NW_006934246.1:2619-3305 GCF_000298275.1 Orycteropus afer afer
CCTTTAATCATTATATAATGTCCTTCCTTGTCTCATATGGTGGTTTCTGTCTTAAAGTCAATTTGATCAGAAATTAATATTGCCACTCCTGCTCTTTTACGGTTGCCCTTTGCTTGATATATCTTTTCTCAACCTTTGATTTTTAGTCTATTTTTGTCTTTGTGTCATAAGTGTGTCTCTTGTAGGCAGCATATTGATGGGTTTTGTTTTCTTATCTAATCTGCAACTCTCCATCTCTTGAGTGGTGCATTTATTCCATTAACATTCAGTGTATTTATCAACAAGTATGAATTGGTTGCTGACATTTTGTTATGTGTTTTTTCTAGTGTCCCTGGTTTCTTTGTCCCTTATTATTTTCTGTGTTGAGCTCATTATTTTTATGAATCTTGTTATCATTTCCTTTGTTGCTGTTGTTTTAGTATTTGCTGAATATCTGTGCTTTCCTCTTTTTTAGTGTGAAGTGAAGGTTTATAATTTTTCTTTGAGGTTACCCTGTGATTTATATTTTTCTCCCCAAGTTTGGAATATTCCATTCTGTCTTGCAACTCTCTTGAATTCCTCACCATTTAGAAGTTCTATAACTACACCGTGTTTTCCCTCTTTTTGGTTTGTAGTTGTCCTCACTTGCCAATTGATGTCTCTGGTTCCCTGTTTACAATCTTGTAAGCTCATTTTACTTTGGATAT
>NW_006934247.1:0-1182 GCF_000298275.1 Orycteropus afer afer
CTTTGCATAGTCAATAAAACACAAGTAAACATCTTTCTGGTATTCTTTGCCTTGAGCCAAGATCCATCTGACAGCAACTATGATATCCCTTGTTCCACGTCCTCTTCTGAATCCAGCTTGCACCTCTGGAAGTTCTCTGTCAATATTCTGCACAACCGTTCTTAAATTATCTTCAGTAAGATCTTACTTGCGTGCAATATTAATGACATTGTTCAATAATTTCCACATTTTGTGGGATCACATTTCTTTGGAATGGGTTCATATATGGAACTCTTCCAGTCAGTTGGCCAGGTAGCTGTCTTCCAAATCTCTTGGCAAAACTGAGTGAGTGCCTCCAGTGCGGTATCCATTTGTTGAAATATCTCAATGGGTATTCCGTCAATTCCCAGAGCCTTGTTCTTTGCCAATTCCTTCATTGCAGCTTCAACTTCCTCCTTCAATACTATTTGTTCCAGATCATATGTCACCTCCTGAAATGGATGAAGATCGACCAGTTCTTTTTGGTACAGTGACTCTGAGTATCCCTTCCATCTTCTTTTGATGTTTCTTGCATCAATTGATATTTTGCCCGTAGAATCTTTCAATATTGCAACTCGAGGCTTAAATTTTTCCTCAATTCTTTCAGCTTGAGAAATGCCAAACATGCTCTTCCCTTTTGTTTTTCTAACTCCAGGTCTTTGCACATTTCATTATAGTAATTGGCTTTGTCTTCTCAAGCTGCTCTTAGAAATCTTTGGTTCAATTTTTTTTATATTGTCATTTCTTTTATTTGCTTTAGCTACTCTCCACTCAAGGGCAAGCTTCAGAGTCTCTTCTGTCATCCATTTTGGTCTTCTATTCTTTTGTTGTCTTTTTGGTGACCTCTTGTTTTCTTCATAGATGATTCTCTTATTGTCATCCCACAATTCTTCTCTTTTTTTGGTCATTAGCGTTCAATGTATCAAATCTATTCTTTAGATGTTCTCTAAATTCAGGAAGGATGTATTCAAGATCATATTTTGGCTCTTGAGGACTTATTTTAATTGTCTTTAACTTCAAGTTGAACTTGAATATGAGCAATTGATGCTCTCTTCCATAATCAGCTCCTGGCCTGGTTTTGGCTGAAGATACTGAGCTTTTCCATCACCTCTTGCCACAGATGTAGTCAATCTGATTCCTGTGTGTTCCATCTGGTGAAGTCCA
>NW_006934247.1:2572-3438 GCF_000298275.1 Orycteropus afer afer
AACCAAAAAAAGAACAGGAGTGGCAGTATTAGTTTCTGATCAAATTGACTTTAAGACAAAAACCACCATACAAGACAAGGCAAGATATTATATAATGATTAAAGGATCCATTGAACAAGAAAACATAACCATAATAAATATATATGGACCCAATGAAAGAGCTCCAAAATACATAAATCAGACTTTCACAGAATTGAAAATACAAATAGATAACTCCACAGTTACAGTGGTAGACTTTAATACACCACTTTCAATGAAAGATAGAACAACTGGAAATAAACTCAACAAAGACGCAGAAGAGCTAAACAATACAATCCACCAACTGGACCTTATAGACATCTACAGATCACTTCACCCAACAAGAGCACAATATACATTCTTTTCCAGTGCACATAGAACATTCTCCAGGATATGCAATGTTAGGCCATAAACCAAGCCTTAATAAATTTAAAAACATTGAAATACAGCAAAGCATCTTCTCAGAACACAATGCTATCAAATTAGAAATCAACAATAGGACCATTAATGGAAAAGGAGCAAATACAGGGAAACTGAACAATACTTCCCTTAAGAACAACTGGGTAATTGAAGAAATAATAAATGAAATTTAAAAAGTCCTTGAATCAAATGAAAATGAATGCACAACATACCAAAATCTTTGGGACACTGCAAAAGCAGTGATCAGAGGCCAATTTATATCAATAAATGCACACATCATAAAAGAAAAAAGAGCCCAAATGAACACTTTAAACCAACATCTCCAACAATTAGAAAAAGAATAGCAAGAAAGGTCTACAATCACTAGAAGAAAGGAAATAATAAAGATTTAAGCAGAAATCAATGAAACAGAAAATAGAAAGACAATA
>NW_006934248.1:0-941 GCF_000298275.1 Orycteropus afer afer
TTGACCCCTTAAATTATATAATGTTTTTTTCTTCTGTCTTTACTCTTAAAATATATTTTCTTAAAAATTAATGTTACCACTTCTGCTCTTTTTTTGCCATTTTTTTTTAATATATGTTTTTCCATCCTCTAATTTTTGCCTTATTTTTGTCTTTTTATGTGAGGTGTATCTCTTGTAGAGGGCATATTAATGGGTCATGTTTTCTTATCCAAACTGCTATTCTCTGCCTCTTGACTGGTGCTTTTAGTCCATTTACATTCAGTATAATTATTGATAGATATGAATTTAATTTTGTCATTTTGTCATGTGTTTTTTCATGGTGTTGCTGATTTTTGTGTGTGTTTTGATTTTTTTTTGTTGTTGCTGTTATATGTTTTTCTATGCTGAGTTAATTTTATTTTTGGATTTTCTTATCATTTCCTTAATTGTTATTGTTTTTGTGTGTATTGAGACATTATGATTGTCTTCTTTTTATTTTGTTGAGAAAGTTTATAAATTTTCTATGGGGTTACTATGTAATTTATTATTAACTTCCCATGTTTAAAACAGTCCATTTTTCTTGATATCATCTTGATTTACTTGCCATTTGGAAGTTCTGTAACTACCTCATTTATTCCCTCTATTTGCTTTGTAGTTGTCATCTTTCACAAAATGTCCTCTTTTGCTCCCTATTTTCAGTTTTGTAGGTTTATTTTATTTTTGATAGTACCATATCTAGGTTGACTTCTGTGTAAAGTTTTTGTGGATTTCAATCTCTCATTGTTTTCTGCCATTGTTGGTTCTTTTTCCAAAGAACTTTCTCTAGTATTCCTTTTAATATTGGACTGATTTTTGCAAATTCCCTTAATTTCTATTTATGTCAGAATATCCTCAATTTGCTATCACATGTGACAGACAATTTTTTTTCTGGATACACAATTCCTGTTTTTTTTTTTTTTTTT
>NW_006934248.1:3461-4184 GCF_000298275.1 Orycteropus afer afer
TTCTTCAGTAGTGCTTTGCTTATCTGAAGTCTTTTTCCTTTCCATATAAAGTTGGAGTTTGGTTTTTCCATGTCTTTAAAGAATGTTGATTAAATCTGGATCAGGATTGCATTCAGTGTGTAGATTGCTTTGAGTAGTATTGACATTTTCACAATGTTCAATCTTCCTATCCATGAGCATGGTATATTCTTACATTTATGAAGATCTCTTATAGTTTCTTTAAGTGGTGTTTTGTAGTTTTCTTTGTGTACATCCCTTGTGTTCCTGGTAAGATTTACTCCCAAGTACTGTATATTGTTGGTAGCTATTGTAAATGGTATAGATTTCCTTATTTCCTTTTCAGTGACCTCTTTCTTGGTTTAGAGGAATCCAACTGATTTTTGGATGTTGATCTTGTATCATGCAACTGTGCTAAATCTTGTAATAAGTTCCAGTAGTTTTCTTGCTGAATCTCTTGGAATTTCTGTGTGTAGGATCATATCACCAGCAAACAAGGATAGTTTGACTTCTTCTTTACCAATTTTGATGCCTTTAATTTTCTTTTCTTGCCCTATTGTCCTGGCTAGGATTTCCAATATTATTTTGAATAGAGGTGGAGATAGAGGAGATGTTTGTCGGTTCCTGATCACAAGGTGTATGGTTTCAGTCTCTCTCCATTGAAAATAATGTTGGCTGTTGGTTTTACACATATGCCCTTTCTTATGTTGAGAATTTCCCTTCTAT
>NW_006934249.1:0-579 GCF_000298275.1 Orycteropus afer afer
CCTTTTTTGGTTACAGCTAAGTGCTTAACTACTGTGCCACTAGGGCTCTTTGAAGGGGATAATCCTAATTTATAGGATTGGTTGTGAGTATTAAATTAGATAAAGGTGGCACAGAACTTAATACAATGACTGGCTCATATAAAATGCTCATCAAATATTAGCTTTTTATGATATTACTGTTTTTCTTGTTGAAGTTAACAAAACGATAGTGCTTTCTAGGGTGATTAACTGAAAGTATCATTTCCTTAGAACCCTCTCAGTCCTGGGCAAACTGGAATGGTTGGCCATCCTATAAGTCACTTTGTTCTGGTCATTGTGGGAAGCTGGGCTTAAAACTATAAAGTTACCTATATAGAGTCATAATTATCATTGTCATCAATATGTTATCATGATCCTTGCATGGTGATGACTCTGACTCAGTAGCACCAGGGCAAAGTGTCCACTTTGGCATGTACAGTCCAGGATTGAGTCCCAGCTGTCCCTTCTTGTTCAAATCACTTAACTTCTGAAAGCCCCAATTGTAAAATGAAGCCAAATAAATGCACCCCAAATAATTCTGAGAGTTAATTAAAAAAAAAA
>NW_006934249.1:2359-3186 GCF_000298275.1 Orycteropus afer afer
GTTTGGGGAAACAGATTCCTGGAATCACTACCCAACTATCTCCACTGACTGATCCTTTCATAAATGCCCTATTTCTTCTAGGAAAACCTTTTATTTACCTTGTTACAAAATTCCAAACACTATCACGATCATAGCTAATCTTTATTGAGAACTTAACGGGCCAGGCAGCGTGCCGTTTGCTTTACACAGATCATCATCTCATGTAAACTTCACAAACTCCACAGGCTAGCTACCATTATTATTCCCATTTTATAGATGAGTAAAATAAGTTTAGAGGGTTGTTAATTTATTGACAATTATAAAAATAGTAAGGGGCTCTGGTAGGGTAGTGGTTAAGGCATTTGGCTGCTAACCACAAGGTCAGTGGTTCAAACCCACCAGCTGCTCTGCGGAAGAAATCTGCTTCCATAAAGATTTGCAGCTTTGGAAACCCAATGGGGGTCCCTATGAGGGAGAATCAACTCTATAGCAGAGCCATTACTTAAAACAAAAACTGTTGTACTTCTTACCTATTCCTCTACAGCATGTCACAGCAGCTCATTGGCATATCTCTCTCTCTCTCTCTCTCTCTCTCTTTTTAAATTGTGATTTGGGTGAAGATTTACAGAGCAAATTCACTTTCCATACAGCCATTCACATATACTTTGTCTCATGTCAATGGCCATAGTTTACCACAATGCAACAGCTCCCCTCCCACTTCCTCCCAATAGTTACCTCTTCCCTGTGTCCATCCCTCCATACACTCCTGTCCCCTGAGCTGTCTCCCTGTGCATAAGCAGCCCTTCTTTCTCCCATGATTTTTCTCTCCAAGGAGTGTATCTACTTGA
>NW_006934250.1:0-3161 GCF_000298275.1 Orycteropus afer afer
TTTACATGTACTGTAGTCTATTAAGTGTCCAATAGCATCATGAAAAAGTTTGAAGTATTATGACAATTACTAAAATGTGACACAGAGACATGAAGTGAACATATGCTGTTGGAAAAATGGTGCTGAAAGACTTGCTTGATGCAGGGTTGTCACAAACTTCCAATTTGTAAAAAATGTAGTATCTGTGAAATGCAATAAAGCAAAGAGCAATAAAACAAGGTATGCCTGTAGTCAGTAGTAGATTTTTTACTATTGTCACAAATGCTGAATGTCTGATAATGAGATAGTTGATAAAGGAGGAGTAGGTTATATGTTCTATATGAGGACATTAAGGAGTCCTGATGGCATAATGGTTAAGCGCTTGGCTGCTTACTGAAAAATCAGTAGTTTGAACCTAACAACTCTATGGGAGAAAAGGCCTCGCAATCTGCTCCCATAAAGCTTTCTGCCTAGAAAACCCTATTGTGCAGTTCTACTATGTCATGTGGGATCACTATGAGTTGGAATCTACTCAATGGCACAAAACAGCAACATGTTGACAGTGGAATAGTGAACACATGGACAATAACAACTTTCATTTATTGACCACCTACTATGTACCAGACATTATGTGTTTTATATAAAACAATTGCTTGAGGAAGGTATCATTCATCCTGTTTTGCAGATGTGGAAACTGAGAATCAGAGTGGTTAAGAAACTTTCCCAAGAAACAGGAGCAGTGAACAAAGGGAAGCCCCACAATGGAAAATTGCTTAAGGAGCTGAGAAATAGTTCTATGACTTAGATGAGCTAGGTGCCCCATACCATCTGCCCTTGTTCCACAGTCATTTCTCTATTTGTACCATTTTGCCCTTTGGGGAACTCACTCTGTCACAATCCAGTGTTTTCTAAGTGCTTAAATTAACAGTACAAATCTTTTCTGAGTAATAATTTCACACTTAATTTGGACAAGCAAAAAAGAAATTCCTCTGTTGGGCTGAACTTAAGCAAAGTTTATTTGGAGGCTTTTCCTTGCTTGGGGCCTAGACAGTGGTTTTGAAAATGGATTCTGGTTTCAGAAATTAATCAGGCCCAGGCAAACTTAGGAAACTATTTGGGGTCATTCAACAAATAAGCAAAGATAAGCACTTAAGGTATTTTTTTTTTAATTATGAATATACCAATACATGTTTATTATGGAAATTTTGGAAAATGCAGAAATGTATGAAAAAATAAAAATTATTTCTAATGGTATAGCCAAGAGAGAATGCCTGTTAAAATTCTGATATAATTCCTTCTTTTCTCTGTGTGCATATGTGTGTGGTTTAATAAAATGACACACTGAATACACATTTTAAAAAATTTTCATTGTGATGTGAGTATAAGTTTACATAGCAAATTCATTTTCCATACAGCAGTTCATACACATTTTGTTTCATGACATTGACTGCAATTCCCTACAATGTAACAGCTATCTTCTCACTTCTTCCCTGTGGTTGCCTCTTCTCTCTGTGTCCATCCCTCCATGAATTCCTGCCCCCTGAGCTATCTCCCTGTGCATACACTGCCCTTCTGTTCTCCCACAATTGATTGCTCCAAGGAGAGTATCTACCTGATGTAAATGTTCACCCTATATGCCTGCCTGTCTACTGTTTGGCTGGAAACCACAGGAGCAAGTTCAATTCCAGACCTGAAGGGTAACTAAGGGCCATAGTCTCAGGGGTCTCACCAGGCTCTATCAGAGCAGTAAACTTGGTCTTTTTTATGATTTTGAGTTTTGTTGCACATTGCTCTCCCACTCTATCCAGGATCTCCTGCACTGATCCTTTCCAAGTGGCTGACAGTGGTAGCTGGGCACCATCTAGTTCTTCTGGTCTCATGGTCACATAGACTGAGGTTGACGTGGCCCATTTGTCCCTTGGTCAATGTGTTTCCACGTGTCTTCAATTTTCTTCATTCTTCTTTGCTCTGGACAAGGAGAAACCCATTGTTGCATCTGGATGGCTACTTGCAAGCTTTTAAGACCCCAGTCGCTGCTCAACAAAGTATGATGTAGAACAATTTTTTTGTGCAGTATGTTATGTCTATTGAACTTGATGTCCCCTGCAACCATGATTCCAAGCCCAGAGGTGCAACTACTCTCTTCTTCAGGGTGGTTGGCTGTGGCTATAAAGTTGTCATAACTTTGCCCCTTGTTAGTTCTGCTATACATATGGACAGTGCTATGTTGTTGTTGTTGTTATGTGCCGTTGAGTCAAACCTGACTCATAGCGACCCCTGCTTGGGTTTCCGAGGCAGTATCACTACGGAAGTACCACTTCTGAGGAGTGGCTCGTGGGTTTGAACCACCAGCCTTTTGGTTAGCAGTCAAATGCCTTAGGCACTACGGTACCAGAGCTCCCAATATACCATGCACACTTAATAAAAATGCAGTGTTTAATATTTGTTGAGTGTTTACAATAAGCTTACATGGATTATCTTTTATAAACCTAAAAACTCCTATAGATAAATTCTATGATTTTTCTAGTTTCATATATTGAGAAACTGAGACTCAGAGAGGCCATATAAAGTCATACTACTTCTAAGTTCTCTTTTATTGCTAGTGAGATTTAATTTGTTATATATTTATTAGCCACCCACACTTCATTTCTTACTTTTCAGTGGAGGAATTCATATAAAAATACTTTTATACATTAAAGATGTTAAACTCTTGGTTGTCAAATAGTAAATATTTTATTTTTTTTTTTTGTCACTTGTCATTTCAAACTTTTTTTTCTAATTTTTCCATGCAGAAGTTTTTAATTGTTAAGTATTCAACTATTATTTTCCTTAATGTTATTTTTCCTTTTTTATACTTAGGAAGGCCTTTCTAACAAAATGTAAAATAGAAAAACTATTCACTTATATTTACCCTAGTTTTTCAGAGTTTCATTTCTTAATATATATTTAAATGTGGTACATCTGAAATTTGTTTCATATGTAGTATGAGGGTAAATATATAACCAATAATTGTCCTAGCATTGTTAATTGAATGTAATTTCCTCACTGATTTGAAATGCCATATTTATCACATTATAAATTCTGGATATTATCCTATCACTGACAGCATTGTACTTCAGGACAGATCTTGAAACCTCCTTTGTGATGATGAATGCCACACCATTCCTTTTCAAACTGTCATT
>NW_006934251.1:0-3102 GCF_000298275.1 Orycteropus afer afer
CCTAAGGCATTTGACTGCTAACCAGAAGGCTGGCAGTTCAAAACAGACAAGCCACTCCTTGGTGAGAAGTCTGGCAATCTACTTCCATAGAGATACTGCCTTGGAAACCCAAGGAGGGGTTGCAATGAGCTGAGATTGACTCAAAACCAGTGAGTTTTTTCTGTTGTTGTTTCTATTTATATTTCTTTTGTCTTTTTAAAGTATTTATTTAAATATTTCTTCTCTTCTCATTTATGGCCTTTGTTGTTGTTGTTGTTCTCTTCTTTTTTTTTGGTGATAGTTCCTGGGTGTTTATGCAGTGTGTATTTTTTGTCCTTTTGTTTTTACTTTTTTGGTGGCTCTTTTGGTTGTTGTTTTTGCCTAACTGAGTGGGAGACAGCAACCATATCCATATGACCCAACCATATCCACACCTCCAGCAACCCCACCTATTCAGGGAGGGCACCACTTGTTTCTGTGCTGACTGGCCAAAAATACATGAGAGCCAGTACAAACTTGACTCACCCTTAGCTTTTCTTCTCAAATAGCCAACAGAGACCCATGCACCCACTCTCATTCTCTATTACACTCATCAGGAGACAGGTGGTGAGTGCATAAGTGCTGCCAATTACTGAATAAAGAAGCACAGTTTCCTGCGTACTCAGATATATCAAAAGAAAAAAAATATCTTGGGTGAATCACTCCAACATACAATCACCAATTAAATATAAATACAGCCACATCACAATGTCTCAGAGACAACAGACCATCACAGTCCACACAAAGAAACAAGATAAAATAGTAGAAACAAGGGACAAGGATACAGATCAAGAAGACATCCCTGAGGAAGACACAGCATTGGAACTCTCTGATAAGGAATTAAAAATTATATTTAGGTACCTTCAACAGATTGAGAGACAGATCAAGGAAAACACTGACAAAATTAAGGAAAATACAGAAAATACTCTAGAACAATTTCAGAAGAAAATACAAGAATAAAATCACAAAGTAAATGAAAAATTAGAAAGGGTACAAAATCTACACATGGAAATTCAGAAAATTAATACTAATGTTTCAGAAATAGATAACACATGGAGCAGTCAGAGGAGTAGAATCAAATGAGTAGAAGACAGAATTAGTGACATTGAAGACAAATACCTCAATACAACTTTTGTATGGGATCAATCAGAAAAAAGATCAAAACAAAATGAAGAAAGCCTAAGATTCATGTGGGATACCATCAAGAGGAATAACTTACATATAATCAGAATTCCAGACCTGGAAGAGACAAATAAAACCACAGAGAAAATTGTCAAAGATTTTTTGGAAGAGAATTTCCCTAATATGATGAAAGATGAGAATATACCTGTTCAAGAAGTCCAATGGACCCTAAACAGGATAGACCCCAAAGGAAAACCACTAAGCCATATCATCATCAAACTCACCAAAACCAAAGACAAAGAAAAAATCTTGAAAGCAGCACAGGAAAAACAAAAAGTTACCTACAATCAGTAACCAATAAGACTAAGCTCTGATTTCTTAGCAGAAACCATCCAGGCAAGAAGGCAATGGTATGGTATACATAAAACCCTGAAATAAAAATTTCCAACCAAGAATTATATATCCAGCAAAATTGTCCTATGAATATGATGGTGAAATTAGGACATTTCCAGATAAGCAGAAATTAAGGGAATTTTCTAAAAAACCAGACCAATCTTACAAGAGATGCTAAAGGGAGTCCTTTGAACAGAGAACTAACAACAGCAAACAACAGCCAACCATTAACACACATGATGGTATAACCCAGAAACCAACTCAGTTATGGAAGTATCCAAAGTAAAATAAGTTTACAAGATTGTAAACAGGGAACCAAGACATCAATTAGTAAATGAGGACAATTACAAACAAAAAAGAGAGAAAAAATAGTGTAAGAACAGAACTTCTAAATGGTGAGGATCTCAAGAGAACTGCAAAATAGAACAGACTGTTCTAATCTTGGAAAGAAAATTACAAATCACAGGGTAACCTCAAAGAAAAATAATAATAAACTTTCACATCAAAATAAAGAGTACAGGCACAAATACTTAGAAAATAATAAAACAATAGCAATGAAGGAAATGATAACACAATTCATTTAAAAAAAAAAAAGAGCTCAGACACAAAATTATATGGAATGAGGAAGTCAGCAACACCACAAAAAAATGCTTAACAAAATGAAAACAACAAATTCATATTTGTCTATAGTTACATGAATGGAAATGGATGAAATGCACCACTCAGGAGATGGAGAGTTACAGCCTGGATAAGAAAACATAGCCCATCAATATGCTGACTACAAGAGACATACCTTAGAGACAAAGACAAAAATAGACTTAAAATCAAATGTTGAGAAAAAGATATTTTAAGCAAATGGCAATCAAAAAAGAGTACAATTGGCAATATTAATTTCTCATAAGATTGACTTTAAGACAAAAATGACTATAAGAAACAAGGAAGAACATTATATAATGATTAAAGGATTGATTGAATGAGAGGACATAATAATAAATATCTATGCACCCAATGAAAGAGCCCCAAAATACATAAATCAGACTTTAGAATAGTTGAAAAGACAACTAGATGACTCCACAGTCATAGTAGGAGACTTTAACACACCACTTTCAAAGAAAGAGAGAACAACTGGAAAGAAACTCAACAAAGATGAGAAGAACTAAACAATACAATCCACTGACTTGACCTTATAGACATCTACAGAGCACTTGACCCAACAACAGTACAATATACATTCTTTTCCAGTGTGCATGGAACATTCTCCAGGATAGACCATATGTTAGGCCATAAAGCAAGCCTTAATAAATTAAAAAAAAATTGAAATACTGCAAAACATCTTCTCAGATCATACTGCTATAAAATTAGAAATCAACTGTAGGAAGATCAACGAAAAAAGAGCAAACACATGGAAACTGAATAACATTCTCCTTAAAAAAGACTCGGTAGACAATTTCCAGTAAGATAGCAGAATAGGCAGACAAGCTACACAGACCCTCTACAACAAAGAAAAGAGAAACCAATTGACAGAGATACAGAAGATAATCCTGGAGCCCTGAGCTTTGAAAGGAACAA
>NW_006934252.1:0-513 GCF_000298275.1 Orycteropus afer afer
GTAAGGAAGAAGTCAAACTATCCCTATTTGCTGATGATATGATCTTATACCTAGAAAACCCAAGAGACTCAGTAAAAAATCTACTGGAACTAATTCGGAAATTTAGAATCGTGGCAGGATAGAAGATCAACACCCAAAAATCAGTTGGATCCCTCTACACCAGCAAAGAGATTGCTGAATAAGAAATAAGGAAATCAATACCGTTTACAACAGCTACCAAAAATAAATAAATAAATAAAATACTTGGGAATGAATCTTACCAGAGACACAAAAGACCTCTACAAAGAAAATGATAAAAAACTACATCAAGAAACCATAAGAGATCTACATAAATGGAAGAACATCTCATGCTCGTGGATAGGAAGATTGAACAGTGTGAAAATATCAGTTCTACCCAGAGCAATCTATACATTCAATGCAAACCCAATCCAGATCCCATCAACATTCTTTAGGGATATGGAAAAACCAATCACTAACTTTATATGGAAAGCAAAGAGACCTCGGATAAGCAAA
>NW_006934252.1:1548-3233 GCF_000298275.1 Orycteropus afer afer
ATTCCATTACTAGATATATACCCTAAAGAAGTGAGAGCCATAACAAGAACAGATATATGCACATCCATGTTCATCGCAGCACTATTTACAATAGCCAAATGATGGAAACAACCTAGATGTCCATCAACTGAGGAATGGATAACCAAACTATGGTACATACACACAATGGAATACTATGCAACGCTAAAGAATCACGTAGAATCTGCAAAACACCACATAACATGGATGAACTTGGAGGACATTATGCTGTGTGAAATAAGTCAATCACAAAAGGGCAAATATTGTATTAGTCTGTTATTGTAAAAGTTAAGGAAAGCTTTATCTATAGAAGGAAATTTTCTTTGTTCATTACCAGGAGTGGGAGGGGAGGAGAGGGAACGTTGTTAGACAGATAGAGATAAGTATTGATTTGGGTGAAGAGAAGGGCAATGTACCAAATGTGAATGACCAATATGGCAGTATTGAGGATGAAAAGGACATAGAGAGGTACATGGGAGATACAGACAACAAAGATGAACCCTTTTCCACATACACTACTGCGTTGTCAGTGAAGTCAAACATGGGCGTATGGGTGGATAGATGGGTGGACAGGCTGAATGATTAGGTATGTCTATGAAATGGGGAGTGTATCCAAGATCATATATGGGGTTGGCAGACAATGGTCCTATAAGTCTATGTGAATGATCAGAATTCCCAGGTGTATAGTAGAGCTGACAAGGGGCAAGGTTGTGGTCACTGTTTGGTCACAGCCAACTACCCAAAGGGACCGAGTAGTTGAACCTGTGGGCTTGGGACCATAGTTGCAGGGGACATCAAGCTCAAATAGTATAACATATTATACTAAACATTGTTTCACCTCCTACTTTGGCGAATAGCGAATGGGATCTTAAAGCTAGCAAGCTGCCATTTAGATGCAGTGATGGGTCTCTCCTCATGCAGAGCAAAGAAAAATGAAGAAAACCAAAATTCACGGAAACTAATTGCGACTCGTACACCATCCAATCTTTAGCCTATAGGACCATGAGACCAGAAGAACTAGATGGTGCCCGGCTACCAATATCATCCACTTGGAAGAGGATCTATGTAGGAGATCCTTGATGGAAAGCGAGAACAATGTGGAACAAAACTCAAAATCATTTGGAGGAAAAAAAGGGGGGCACCAGGTTTGCTGGTCCGATAGAGCCTGGTGGAACCCCTGAGACTATGGCCCCTAGCTGCCCTTTGGGTCTGGAATTGAACCCACACCTGTGGTTTCTAGCCAAACAAAAGACAGACATATGAGTTAAACATTCACCTCAAGTAGATACACTCCTTAGAGAGAACAATCATAGGAGAAAGAAGGGCTGCTTATGCACATGGAGACAGCTCAGGGAGCAGGAGTCCATGGAGGGATGGACAGTGGGAAAAGGTAACTGTGGGGAGGAGATGGGAGGGGAGCTGTTACACTGTGGTAAACTGTGGTCAATGTCATGAGACAAAGTGTATATGAACTGCTATATGGAAAGTGAATTTGCCCTGTAAATTTTCAGCCAAATCACACACACACAAGAAAAAAAGATTGAATAACCCAAGGGTGAAGAGTTAATTGAGGTGGTAATGAAATAACCCCCTACATGAAGTGGCTCATATTTGACTACATTATCCTCACTTAATTGGATATGGTGTTATACTCAATATATATATAT
>NW_006934253.1:0-1215 GCF_000298275.1 Orycteropus afer afer
CTTTGAAACAGTTGAAAAGGCAAATAGATGACTCCACAGTCACAGTAGGAGACTTTAATATACCACTTTCAATGAAAGATAGAACATCTGGAAAGACTGAACAAACGTGAAGAAGGGCTAAACAATACAATCCACCAACTTGAACTTATAGACATCTACAGAATTCTTCACCCAAGAACAGCACAATATACATGCTATTCCAGTGGACATGGAACATTTTCCATGACAGACCATATGTTAAGCCATAAAGCAAGCTTCCATAAATTTAAAAATAGTGAAATACTGCAACACATCTTCTCAGATCACAATGCCATCAAATTAGAAATCAGCAATAGGAAGATCAGTGGAAAAGGAGTAAACACATGGAAACTAAACAACACCCTCCTTAAGAAAGACTGCATACAAGAAGACATAAAAAGTGAAATTGAAAAATTCCTTGAATCAAATGAGAATGAAAACACAACATACCAAAATCTTTGGGACACAGCAAAAGCAGTGATCTGAGGCCGATTTATAGAAATAAGTGCATACATAAAAAAAAAAAAGAAAGAAAGAAAGAGCCAAAATCAACACTTTAAATCAACATCTCCAACAATTAGAAAAAGAACAGCAAGAAAAGCCTACAGTCACCAGAAGAAAGGAAATAATAAAGATTTGAGCCAAAATCAATGAAGCAGAAAACAAAGACAATAGAAAAAATCAACAAGACCAGAAGTTGGTTTTTTGAAAAGATCAATAAAATTGACAAACCACTGGCAAATTTAACAAAAGAAAATAGGGAGAAAATACAAATAGCACGAATAACAAATGAAACAGGTGGCATCACAACAGACCCAACAGAAATAAACATGATAATATTGGATACTATGAAGAACTGTGCTCCAACAAATTTGAAAATCTAGAAGAAATGGACAAATTTCTAGAAACACATACTTACCTAAACTACCACTGATGTGGAAAAGTTGAACAGATCCATAACAAAAGAAGAAATTGAACAGGTCATCAAAAACTTACCAACAACAAAAAAAGTCCTTGCCCAGACGTTTTCACCAGAGAATTCTACCAAACATTCAGAGAAGAACTGACACCAATCCTACTCAAACTATTCCAAAACATAGAAGAGGATGGAATCCTCCCTAACTCATTTTATGAAGCAACCATAACCTTGATACCAACCAGGCAAAGACATCACTCAATAGGAAAACTACAGACCAA
>NW_006934253.1:2740-4335 GCF_000298275.1 Orycteropus afer afer
TAGCCAATAGACTCCAACAACATATCAAGAAAATCATTCATCATGACCAAGTGGGGTTCATATCAGGTATGCAAGGATGGTTCAACATTAGAAAATCAATGTCCTCCACCACGTAAATAAAACAAATGAGAAGAACCACATGACCATATCAATTGATGCAGAAAAGACATTTGATAAAATCCTACACCCATTCTTCATCAAAACTCTCAGCAAAATAGGAATAGAAGGGACATTCCTCAACATAGTAAAAGGCATCCATGCAAAACCAAAGGGAGCTCTGGTAGCATAGTGCTGGTTCAAACCCACCAGCCACTCGTCGGAAGGAAGGTTGGGCAATCTAGTTCTGTAGTGATACTGTCTCGGAAACCCAAGGAGGGGTCGCTATGAATCGGGTCTGACTTCATGGCACATAACAACAACATGCAAAACAAACAGTCAATATTATTCTTAATGGAGACAGACTGAAACCATTCCCCTTGCAAATGGGAACCAGACACAGATGCTCTCTATCACTACTTCTATTCAACACTGTACCTGAAGTCCTAGCCAGGGCCATAAGACAAGAAAGGGAAATCAAATGCATCCAAATTGGTAAGGAAGAAGTCAAACTATCCCTAGTTACTGATGATATGATCCTGTACCTAGAAAATCCAAGAGATTCATTTAAAAATCTACTGGAACTAGTTGAGAGATTTGGCATCATGGCAGAATACAACATCAACATGAAAAATCAGTTAGCTTCCTCTACACCAGCAAAGAGATTGCTGAAAAAGAAATAAGGAAATTAATACCATTTACAATAGCTACCAAAAAAAAAAAAAATTGGCAATAAATCTTACCAGGGACACAAAAGACCTGTACAAAGAAAGCTATAAAAAACTACTTCAAGAAACCATAAGAGATCAACACAAGTAGAAGAATATCCCATGGTTGTGGATAGGAAGATTGAATATTGTGAAAATGTCAGTTTTACCCAAAGAAATCTATACATTCAATGCAATCCCAATCCAGATCCCATCAACATTTTTTAAGGATAAGGAAAAACCAATCACTAACTTTATATGGAAAGGAAAGAGACCCCAGATAAGCAAAGCACTATTGAAGAGGAAGAACAAAGTAGGAGGTCTCACACTGCCAGATCTCAAAATCTACGATATAGCCACAGTAGTCAAAACTGCCTGGTATTGGTACAATGACAGACACATAGACTAATGGAATAGAATTGAGAACCAGAAATAGATCCATTGACCTATGGTCAGCTAATCTTTGACAAAGGGCTGAAATCCATTAAATGGGGAAGATGATGTTTGTTTAATAAATGGTGCTTGCAAAACTGGATATCCATTTGCAGAAAAATGAAAGAAGATCAGTCCCTCACATCATACACAAAAACTAACTCCAGATGGATCAAAGACTTAAATGTGAGACCGAAAACTATTGAGTTCCTCAAGGGAAAACTAGGGGCAAATTTAGGGGTCCTAATATATGGCATAAATAGACATCAAGCATACCCCAAAATACCCAAACAGCAAAAGAGAAACTAGATGAATGGGACCTTCTAAAAATTAAATTTTTATGTGCTTCCAAAGACTTCT
>NW_006934254.1:0-810 GCF_000298275.1 Orycteropus afer afer
ATGAGTAACTGCTGCTGCTTGGTCTAGTCCTCCCTCCTTCTAGATAAGATTTATTAAGATAACTAATTGTAGAATTGCCCCCACTTCTTGATAGTGTCCAATACAGAACGAAGCTGCACTTTCTTCAACCCTCTCCATAGTCACCTACACAAGTCCAGACCCTATCATGAGTCCTTTCCAATATCTTCTCACAGATCACTCCATGGTTGACCGTGGTAAGTGTTCTCCCTTGTTACAACATGTAATAATCCCAACGTGTTTGACTCCAGGTGTGTTGTTGGTGGCTTTTGGCTGGAGGCCATCAATACATGCAACACTTGAATTGTCCTGTGCCTCTGTGTACATTTTCCAGAGCCTTCACAAGTGGCAACTGCACTCCATAATGTTTGCAGTCACCATTTTCCCATAGCAACTGTCTCAGCCACTTGCTCTGCACTCTGTTTGCCCTCCGTTCGCACTACCCCCCGTGCCACCACGGGGGATAATTTGAGTAATTGCGATGTCACTGCTTGACACAGATTCCAAGTGTTCTGTTTCCCTCTGGCAAGGATTTATCAGTGCACTTATCAAGTATCTGAGCAACCCAGTCCAAGAATCCAATTTTAAAAATTTGCTTTCTGGGGCCATTTCTGGTACCAATTACTGTATCAGTCAGGGTTCCCTCAGGAAGCAGATGGCATACTCAATAGGATAATTTAAGAGATTTTAATAAATGGACTATTTACAAAGGAAGGTCAGAATTCAGTAAACCAGAAAGGCATGTGTAAGGGATTGAATTATGTCCCCAAAAATACGTGTTAGCTTGGCTGG
>NW_006934254.1:1955-3071 GCF_000298275.1 Orycteropus afer afer
TAGACTCAAGAACCATGGTAATACAATGGTTAAGCACTCATCTGCTAACCAAAAGTTCAGGAGTTTGAACCCACCAGCTACTCCAGGGGAGAAAGATGTGGCAGTTTTCTTCTGTAAAGTTATATAGCCTTGAAAACCCTGTGGGGCAGTTCTACTCTGTCCTATCGAGTCATTATGATTCAGGAACCACTTGAGGGCAACAGGTTTGGGTTTGGTTTGGTTCCACTCAGGGAGCTGCTGAAATTCTTGGTCCTGAGTAGACAAAGGAGGGAACAGTTACTAGGGAAAGGGTTTCCTTTGTAGAGGTTGTGGCCTTGTGCAGAGACATGCAGCCACTGCTTAGCCATAGCCCTGCATGGATGGATCTGATGAAGTAAGTCCTCTATCCTCTCTTTCCCACAGCAATCTCCCACTAAGCCAGCCAGATGATGCAGTCCACAGACATCAGCTTCCTGGGACAGAAGAGAGACAGATAAATGTGGAGAGTAGATATAGGAAGTGTAAGGTTAGGGAACAGTCCACAAGACCCTCACTTCTGGCACCAACTGCAGAGTTTGGGGGGGTCTCTAAGACCTCATCCCAGAGCTCACTGAAAGCTGCTGTACTCATGAATATAGGCTATTACAGTGAAAGAACCCAGATTAAAGTCAGCCAGGGGACAGAACACCAGGGACAGAGTCCGGGAAAGTTCCATGTGCTGAGTGCTTCCAGTTGTCCTCTCCCAGTGGAGTCTTGGCCGATGCTGCTTTTCCTAGAATACTGTGTGACAGTGTGTGTGGAGTATTTCCAACAGGGGAAGCTCACGCAAGCCTTGGTGTCTAGAGTTTTCATTGGGCTCAGTCACTTAGACTTGGTTGGCCACCCACCTGGCTAACCCTGCTGTATGGAGAAGAAGTTAATATGTGTGCCCCAAATCCTCCACCCTAGATCACATTAGACTATCTGGCAAGGTCCAATGCCCCCAGGTAAGCAAAGGTACATTTATCAAGCAGGGCTCTGTGAGGACTTAGAAATTCCATCCTAGGAGATGAGAGCAAAGGCCAGACATTTCTTTGTTGTTAGGTGCCATCAAGTCATGTCCGACTCATAGCGACCCTATGCACAGCAGAATGAAAC
>NW_006934255.1:0-601 GCF_000298275.1 Orycteropus afer afer
ATGATAGGCTCAAGTATAGCAGGGATTGTGGGGCTGGCGCGGGATCGGGCAGTGTTTCGTTCTGCTGTGCATGAGGTCACTATGAGTTGGAAACGACTCGACGGCACTTAACAACAACAACAGACTTTTTCTACATTATGCTTTACATTCTTCTAAATCAGTTGGCCAGATATGTATGGGTCTATTTCTAAAGTCTCTACCCATTCAATTTATCCACAGATCTCTCCTTACATCGACAGTACACTGCTTAAATATACTAACATGATAGTAAGTCTTGAAATTAGGTGGCAAAAGCCTTCTATGTTTTTTATTTCTCATATTGTTTTAGATACACAATGTTGTTGTTGTTGTTATGTGCCATCAAGTCGGACCCGACTCATGGCAACCCCTCCTTGGGTTTCCATGGCAGTATCACAACAGAAGTAGATTGCCCCATCTTCCTTCCAAGAAGTGGCTGGTGGGTTTGAACCGCCAGCCTCCTGTTTAGCAGTCAAATGCCTTAGGCACTACGCTACCAGAGCTCCCAAGATACACAATATCTTTTGCATTTCCATGTAAATCTTAGAATTACATTGTCAATTTCTAAAAAAAAAAAAAAAAA
>NW_006934255.1:2266-3224 GCF_000298275.1 Orycteropus afer afer
TCTAGATCCATGTTCAAAAATAATGAAATATCATTAAAATATTAATTATAGGCATTACACTCATTATATATGTGTATGTATATACATATAAATGTGTATATTTGTATATATAGCAAGGTTGTAATGGCTTCTTGGCCACAGCCCGCTACCCAGAGGGAGTGAGTAATTGGACCTATGGACTCGGGATTGTGGTTGCAAGAGACATCAAGTTCCAGTAACATAATGTACTACCCAAAAACATTGTTCTATATCCTACTTTGGTGAGAAGTGACTGGGGTCTTAAAAGCTTGCAAGCAGCCATCTAGAGGCAACAATGTGTTTCTCCTTGTCCAAACAAGGAAGAACAAAGAAAAACAAAAATGTATGGAAATGATTAGCCCAAGGGACTGGTAGACCACGTGATCCTCAGCCTGTACGGTCAGGAGACTGAAGAACTAGATGATGCCTGGCTACCATTGTCAACCACTTGGAGGGGTATCAGTGCAAGAGATCCTGGATAAAGTGGCAGAACAATGTGGAACAACACTCAAAATCATAAAAAAATAAAATAAAATGGATTTGCTGTTTTGATAGAGCCTGTTGAGACCCCTGAGGCTATGGCCCCTAATTACGCTTCAGGTCTAGAAATGAACTCACTCCTGTGGTTTCCAGCCAAACAAAAAACAGGCATATGGGATGAACATTTACATCAGGTAGATATACACCTTGGAATAATCAATAGTGGGAGAAAAGAAGGGTAGTGTTTGCACAGGGAGACAGCTTGGGAGGGAAGGACACAGGGAAGAGGTAACTATGGGGAGGAAGTGGGAAGAGTGCTGTTACGTTGTGAGGAATTGCTGTCAATGTCATGAAACAAAATATGTATGAACTGCTCTATGGAAAATGAATTTGATGTGTAAACTCACCCAAATCACAATAAAATTTTTTTTGAAAAAAACAAAAGAAAGATAAAAAGGTA
>NW_006934256.1:0-778 GCF_000298275.1 Orycteropus afer afer
GAACTGCTGTATGAAAAGTGAATTTACTCTGTAAATCTTCACCCAAATCCTAATTAAAAATAATAATAATAATAATAATCTGTTCAATTTCTTCTTTTGTGATGGCATGTTCAAACGTTCTGCCTCAGTCTGTCTTTGTTTAGGTAGGTAGTGTGTTTGTAAAAATTTGCTGCTTCTTCCAGGTTTCCAAAATTGTTGGACCACAGTTCCTCATGGTATTCTGTTATTATCCTTTTTATTTCAGTTTGTTCTGTTGTTATTCATGTTGTTTGCATCATTTTTTCTTTTCCTTTATTAAATTTGCCAATAGTTTGTCAATTTCATTAATCCTTTCAAAGAACCATCTTCTAGCCTTGGTTCTTTCAAATGCTTTTCTTCTTTCTGTTTCATTTGTTCTACTCTAATGTTCTTCATTTCCTTTGTTGTCAGACTGTTGTTCCTTTTCTAATTATTGGAGTTGTTATGTTAAGGTGTTTATTTTGTTTAATTCTCTTTTTGAAGAGTGTATTTATTGCTATAAGTTGACTTCTGAGATCTGTTTTTGCTGTGTCCCAAAGTTTTTGGTTTGTTGTGTTCTTGTTTGTTGTGCTCTGTTGTTGTTGTTATGTGCTGTTGAGTCAAATCCAACTCATAGCAACCCCTCCTTGGGTTTCTGAGGTGGTATCCCTATGGAAGTAGATTACCCAACCTTCTTTCTGAGGAGTGGCTGGTGGGTTTGAACCACCAGCCTTCTGGCTAGCAGTCCAGTGTCTTAGGCACTGTGCTACCAGAGCTCCCT
>NW_006934256.1:3763-4553 GCF_000298275.1 Orycteropus afer afer
ACTTAAGAGGTTTTAAGATCCCAGTCGCTACTCACCAAAATAGGTCGTGAAACAAGATTTTTATGTACTATGTTGTGGCAATTGAGCTTAGTGTCCCCCAAGACCATTGTCCTGAGTCATCAGACTTGGTGATTCTTTCTCAAGGTGTATGGTTATCTCTGAGAGATTACTCCAACTCTGTTTTCTGTTGCTTTTGTAATTTATATGACTAATTTTGTAGCACAAGTTCATATGTAAGAGTCTCTTCAGCTAAATATATCCTTGGTCTAGGAGGGTATATTCCTGTTGACTCCCACATGATCTTCTCACCTGTCTATGCATTTATCTGTAGCCTGGTGTTTGGTGTTAGTGGTCATTCAGTATTGTGCATATACAATTATTTGCTTCTGTTGTCTATATCCTACGTGCATGTTTCAATGTCCTTCCTTTCCCCGATGTCACCAGGTTGGTCACAGAATCTTTCCATACCATCTCTCCACTCACCCAAATCAATATGTGCCCCCCAACAAGTCCGAAATTTTCCCTCATCTCCAATCCCTGATAACCAACAAAGTGGAACTTTTCCTTGACATTTTACAATAATGATGTTTTGGTTATCTAGTGTCACTCTGACAGAAAAATACCACAAATGGGATGGCTAGAACAAACAGGAGTTTATTCTCTTACAGGTTAGGAGGATAGAAGTCTGGGTTTAAAGTGCTAGGCTCTAGGGGCTGGGTGAAAACCCCTCTACCTTGGGCTTCAGCTCTACCTCCTTCTCCCAGCCCACTGAAGCTAGAGGCTTTTCTTC
>NW_006934257.1:0-631 GCF_000298275.1 Orycteropus afer afer
TGACAAACCACTGGCAAATTTAACAAAGGAAAAGAGGGAGAGAATACAAATAAAATGAATAAGAAACGAAATGGGTGACATCACAACAGAACCAATTGAAATAAAAAGGATAATATCAGGATACTATGAAGAAGTGTACTCCAACAAATTATTCTCAATGGAGAGAGACTGAAATCATTCCTCTTGAGAACAGGTACCAGACAAGGATGCCCGCTATCATCACTTCTATTCAAGATTGTACTTGCCAGGGCCCTAAGGCAAGAAAGGGAAATCAGAGGCATCCAAACTGGTAAGGAAGAAGTCAAACTGTCCCTATTTGTTGATAATATGATCATCTACCTAGAAAACCCAAGAGACTCATTCAAAAATCTACTGGAACTAATTGAGATATTTAGCATCGTAGCAGGATATAAGATCAGTGTCCAAAACTCAGTTGGATTCCTCTACACCAGCAAAGAGACTGCTGAAAAAGAAAAAGGAAATCAATATTGTTGACAATAGTTACAAAAAAAAATACTTGGGAATAAATCTTACCAAGGACACAAAAGACCTGTGCAAAGAAAACTATATAAAAAAAACTACTTCAAGAAACCATAAGACATTTACATAAATGGAAGAATATCCCATGCTC
>NW_006934257.1:2381-2955 GCF_000298275.1 Orycteropus afer afer
GCAAGCTGCCATCTAGATGCAACGATGGATCTCTCCTTGTCCAGAGCAAAGAAGAATGAAGAAAACCAAAATTCACAGAAACAATTAGTCCTAGTGACTGGTACACCATCTGATCTGCAACTTATATGATTATGAGACCAGAAGAACTAGATGGTGCCCGGCCACCACTATCATCCACTTGGAAGGGGATCTATGTAGGATATCCTTGATAGAGAGGGAAAACAATGTGGAACAGAACTCAAAATCATTTCGAGAAAAAAAAAAAAAAGGTGGGGGGGGAGACACTAGGTTTGCTGGTCCGATAGAGTTTGGTGGAACCACTGAGACTATGCCCCTAACTGCCCTTCAGGTCTGGAATTGAACCCACACCTGTGGTTTCCAGCCAAACAAAAGACAGGCATATGAGTTGAACATTTACCTGAGGTAGATATACTCCTTGGAGAACACAATCATGGGAGAAAGAAGGGAGACAGCTCATGGGGCAGGAATGCATGGAGGGATGGACACTGGGAAGAGGTGACTGTCAGGAGGAAGTGAAAGGAGAGCTGTTGCATTGTGGTAAATTATGGTCACT
>NW_006934258.1:0-561 GCF_000298275.1 Orycteropus afer afer
TGAATTCCTGTCTGTCCAGCTTTCTCTCTAAGTGAGTGGTACCTCTCTGGTGTCTCATGGCTGATTGATCCATAGGGTGCATCTCCCTAGAATAGCTGGGTGCACCACCCTGGGGTAGGTGTTCTGCATGTAAGTCCTTTTACTGTTGGGCTGAGAGCCAATCCATGTATATGAGTCCATTTCTAGGCCCGAAGGGTAACCTGGGGACATAGTCTTGGGAGTTCCACCATTCTCTTCCCGACCAATAATCCTGGTCACTTTTATGTTTTTTGAATTTTGTTCCACATTTTTCCTCCCACTCTATCCAAGATCTCCAGATTTCATCCCTTTCTGAGGGGTTGGCATTAGTAGCTGGGCACCATCTAGTTCTTTTGGTCTTGGGTCTTTGAGGCTGAGGTCTTCATGGTCCATCTTACCCTTGGACTATTTGTTTCCAGATGACTTTGATTTTCTTCACTCTTCTTTGCTCCAGACGAGAGGAGACCAATAGTTGCATCAAGATGGCCACTCGAAAGCTTTTAAGAGCCCAGTAATGACTCACCAAAGTAGGTTATAGTACAA
>NW_006934258.1:3246-4616 GCF_000298275.1 Orycteropus afer afer
GACAGTTGAAGCTATTGTGCTAATCCATCTCATTGAGGGCCTTCCCCTTCTTCATTGACTCTCCACTTTACCAAGCATGATATCTTTCTCCAGAGAATGGTTCCTTCTGACAACATGACAAAAGTAGGCAAGACACAGTCTGACTTCCTTGCTTCCAAGTAGCATTCTGGCTGCACTTCTTCCAAGACAGATTTGTTAGTTCTTTTAGAAGACCATGGTACTCTTAGCATTCTTCTCCAACATCACAACTCAAAAGCATTAACTCTTCTTCAGTCTTCCTTATTCATTGTCCAGCTCTCACATGCATAAGAGACAATTGAAAATACCATGGCTTGAGTTAGGCACACCTTAGTCTTCAAGGAGACATCTTTGCTATTCATCACTTGAAAGAGGTCTTTTGCAGCAGATTTTCCCAATGCAATACATCATCTGATGTCTTGACTGCTTCTTCCGTTGGTGTTGACTGTAGAACCAAATAATATGAAATCCTTGACAACCTTAATCTTTTGTCCATCCATCATGAAGCTATTCACTGGACCAGTTGTGAGGATTTTTGTTTTCTTTGTATTGAAATGTAATTCATACTGCAGACTGTAGTCTTTAATCTTCATCATTAAGTGCTTCAAGTCATCCTCATTTTCAGCAAGCAAAGTTGTGTCATCTGCGTATCATAGGTTGTTAATGAGTTTTACTCAAATCCTTATGCCATGATCTTCTTCATATAATCCAGCTTCTCAGATTATTTGCTCAGCATTAGAATTGAATAAGTATGGTGAAAGGATACAACCTTGACGCACTCCCTCCTTGATTTTGAACCATGCAGTATCCCCTTGTTCTTTTTGAATAATAGCCTCCTGATTGATGTACAGGTTCCTCATGAGTGCAATCAAGTGTTCTGGAATTCCCATTCTTCTCAATGTTATCCACAATTTGTTATGATCCACATGATCAAACACTTCTGCATAGTCAATAAAACACAAGTAAACATCTTTCTGGTATTCTTTGCTTTCAGCTAAGATCCATCTGAAATCAGCAATGATATCCCTCATTCTACATCCTCTTCTGAATCCAGCTTGCATTTCTGGAAGCTCTCTGGCAAAACTGCTGCAACCATTTTAGAGTTATCTTCAATAAGATTATACTTGCACATGATACTAATTATATTGTTCGATAATTTCCACATTCTGTGAGATCACCTTTCTTTGGAATGGGTACAAATAGGGAAAATAGGGATCTTTTCCAGTCACTTGGCCAGGTAACTGTCTTACAAATCTCTTGGCATAGCAGAGTGAGTGCCTCCAGTGGGGCATCCATTTGTTGAAACATCTCAATGGGTATTCTGTCAATTCCTCGAGCCTTGTTCTTCGCCA
>NW_006934259.1:0-780 GCF_000298275.1 Orycteropus afer afer
GCTTCTGTAAAGATTTACAGCCTTGGAAATCCTATGGGGTAGTTCTACTCTGTCCTATAGAATCACTGTGAGTTAGAATTGACTCCATGGCAGTGGGTTTAGTTTGGTATTGGAGGATGACGCATATTTAAGACAATGGCAAAAAATATAATATGAATGAGCCTTAGAAGTGAGGATACACTTTGACTTGCTTACTTTAGACACATCATCAAGATCAATCTCTAGAAAAGGACATCGTGTTTGGTAAAGTAGAAGGCCAATGAAAATGAAGGAAACCCTCAAAGAGATGGATCAACACAATAACTGCCATAATGGGTGCAGCACATCCACTCTCATGGAGATGGTGCAGGACTGGGCCATGTTCCCTTCTGCTTTCATGCATAAGGTCTTCAGGAGCTGGAGCCTGCTCAGGGGCAGCTAAGGACAAGCAAGGGCAAGACAGTGAAAGTCAGCGGCAGATGTTGTTTTGACCGTCATTTGGGGCTGAAATTTACTGGTATTGAAAAGAATTTGTTTGTAAGATCGATCATGATAAACTCTTCAAGGAGTATTTTAGAAAGATCTTCTAATACAAAAATTGTATAAGGCACAGTACTAGCCATTGCTGGCAAAATCCTGTTTCATTTTCTCAACAAATTGTGTTTTTATTTCTAACTGCAGATCATATCTTCAGATTATTTTTTTATTGTGATTTTCAGTGAAGGCAAACATGGGTATATGGATGGATAGATGGGTGTGTTCTTTGATACACTCCCCATTTCATAGACATACCTAATCGTT
>NW_006934259.1:1645-2571 GCF_000298275.1 Orycteropus afer afer
CGTTTGAGCACACAGACTGTGATGGAGTTCTTGTGGGCCCAGAAGGTAGGTGGGAGTGGGGGATGGCCACACCTCCTTTCACCAAGCAGGTGTAGGGTATAAGAGTAACAAGAGGAATGTTGTATCTTTTCAGTCTTGCAGGTCCCGAGTGTCCTTTGGGTTGCTGGAAAGCAGAACGTGTTCTTAAACCCCCAGAATCTGCAAGAGCGCTCTCTTTAAATATCCAAAATAGTCAAGCCACTTTTCAAACCTTCAAAATGGCGGCGCCCTCTGGACCAGCAAAAGTCCACAGTTCAGCTCACCTTTCTTTTCACCTTCTCAGTTTGTTCCCCAGCCACCGTGCACAGTCCTCTGTGCAGTTCCTGGCTAGCAGGGTGATTTTTACATTAATTCTTAGGTCCTACCACCACTTGGGAATCTCTAAGCTGTCTGTTCTGTCAAGATCGTTCAGGATCGCTGCCAGACTGCAGCTCCGTATGTCTCCTTTTTTGGCATTTTCATGCAAATTCTTCTGCTAGTTGGAGTTTAGACCACTTCTATATGCTTCCCTTCAAGGCTCAGGGGTCCAAGATTATCTTCTGTGTCTGTGTTAATTGGTTTGCCTTTTCTTTGTTGAAGAGGATCTGTACAGTCTTTCTCCCTAGTCTGCCATCTTGCCAGAACTCCCCCAGATTTTTTTAAAAACTCATATGTTTAATCATTTGATAAATAAATAATTTGAAGCTTAATTAGTAAACATATTTTTATTTGTCATATTCTTTTGGAAATATTTGTATCCTTTGGAATGTTTGTATAACTTATGCCATTTAAAATTGATTACTTTTTAAGCTACTAACCAGAAGGCTGGCAGTTCAAACCCACCAGCCACTCCTTGGAAGGAAGGTTGGGCAATCCTACTTCTGTAGTGATACTGCCTCGGAAACCCA
>NW_006934260.1:0-3121 GCF_000298275.1 Orycteropus afer afer
TTCAAACTGTCATGCCCGGCATAATAGATCACATGGTTGTCTGATTCATAGTGGCCAAAACCAGTCCATTTCAGCTCACTAATGCTGAGGATATCAATCTTTATGCATTCCATTTCATTTTTTACAACTTTCAGTTTTCCTAGATTCATACTTCATACATTCCATGTTCCAAAGGTTAATGGATGTTTGCAGCTGTTTCTCTTCAATTTGAGTGGTGCTACATCAGGAAATGGAGGTCTCGAAACCTTTACCTTATCCATAGGACTAAGGCTGATTTTCCTCTGATGATGCAGCTCTTTCCCAGACCTATTTTGAGAGCCTTCTAACCTATCCAGACTATTCATAAAGTTGCACAATAAAGTATCAAACAGTGTTTATTTGCTATTCATAAGGTTTTCCCTGGCCAATTCTTTGAGAAGTGGATGGCCTCTTCCTTATTCCTAGTCTGTCTCAGTCTGTAAGCTGGGGTGATACCTGTGCACCACGTGCATCCCACTGGGTTTGAAACACCAGTAGATCAGCCTCAAAACTCACATCAACACATCACCACAGTAGGACAAGCTGACAGACAAGTTTGCTTCCTTGTTGGAAACCTCTAGTACCACCCTTACCTGGGTCCCTGTGGCTGACTCCTCCTCTGTCCGGATACCTGGGCCTTTTAATCCCCTTTCCCCTGCTCTCCCACCCTGCTGCTTTGGGCATGCCTGCGTTCCCTCTCCTCACCTGGATCCCTGCAGCTGACTGCTCCTCTTTCCAGGTTCCTGGCTTTTTATCCCTTTTCTCCTGCTCTCCTGTCCTGCTGCTTTGGGTGTGCCTGAGTTCCCTCTCCTCACCTGGATCCCTGCGGCTGACCAAGAACATTATACATGAAGAAAGCAAAAGGTCATTAAAAAGACAGGAAAGGAAGAAGACACAAAAATGGATATCATAAGAGATTGTGAAATTTGAAATTTGCTCTTGAATGTAGAATAGCTAAAGCAAATGGAAGAAATGATGAAAGAAAAAGTTGAACAAAAGATTTCAAAGGGTGCCTTGAGAAGAGAAAGTAAAGTATTATAATGATATGTGCAAAGACCTGGAAGGGACAAGGAAAGAACACGCTTGGCATTTCTCAAGCTGAAAGAGGTGAAGAAAACATTCAGTCCTCGAGTTGCAGCACTGAAGGATTATATGGGCAAAATACTGAATGATGCAGAAAACATTAAAAGAAGATGGAAGGAATACAGAGAGTCACTGTACCATAAAGAATTGGTCGATGTTCAACTATTTCAGGAGGTAGCATATTATCAACAACCAATGGTATTGAAGGAAGAAGTCCAAGCTGCACTGAAGGAATTGGCAAAAAACAAAGCTCTAAGAATTTATGGAATATCCATTGAGATGTTTTAACAAAAAGATGCAGAGCTAGAGGCACTTACTTGTTTATGACAGGAAATTTGGAAGACAACTACCTGACCAGCTGATTTGAAGAGATCAATATATGTTCCCACTCCAAAGAAAGGTAATCCAATAGAATATGGAAATTATTGAAAAATATTATTAATATGAGAGGCAAATAAACATTACTCAAGATAATTGAAAAACGATTGCAGCAGTACATAGAAAGGGAAATGCCAGAAATGCAAGCCACATTAAGAAGAGGATGTGAAATGAAGGATAACATGGCTGAGGATGGTTGGATCTTAGGTGAAAGCAAAGAATACCAGGACGATGTTTATTTGTGTTTTATTCACTATGCAAAAGCATTTGACTGTGTGGATCATGACAAATTACAGATAACATTGTGAAGAATGGGGATTCTGGAACACTTTATTATGCTCATGAGGAACTTATACATAGATTAGTAGGCTGTTTTTCAAACAGAACAAGGGGATACTGCATGGTTTAAAATCAGGAAAGGTGTGCGTCAGGGTTGTATCCTTTCACCACACTCATTCAATCTGTATGCTGAGCAAATCATCTGAGAAGCTGGACTATATGAAGAAGAATGCAGCATCAGGATTAGAGGAAGACTCATTAACAACTTGCGATACGCAGATGACACACTTTGCTTTCTGAAAGTGAAGATGACTTGAAATACTTACTGATGAAGATCAAAGACAACCATCTTTAGTATGGATTACACATCAGCATTAGGAAAATGAAAGTACTCATAACTAGACCAATCCATAAGCAACATCACAATAAATGGAGAAATGGTTGAAAGTCTCAGAGATTTCATTTTACTTGGATCCACAATCATCATCCATGGAAGCAGCAGTCAAGAAATCAGATGTCATATTGCACTGGGAAAATCTTCTGCAAAAAAACCCTTTAAAGTGATAAGAAACAAAGATGTCACTTTGAAGACTAAGGTGTGCATAACCCAAGCCGTGGTATTGTCAATTGCTCATACACATGTTCAAATTGGACAGTGAATAAGGGAGACTAAAGAAGAGTTGAGGTCTTTGAATTGTGGTGTTGGCAAAGAATGCTGAAAATGCCATGGACTGCCAGAAGAATGAACAAGGATGTCCTGGAAGAAGTGCAGACAGAATGCTCCTTAGAAGCAAGAATGGCCAGACTTTGTGTCACCTACTTTGGTCATGTTGCCAGAAGGGACTATTCTCCGGAGAAAGATATCACACTTGGTAAAGTAGATGGTCAGTGACAAAGGGGAATGCTCTCAACAAGACGGATTGACACAGCGGCTGCAAAGATGGTCTCAAGAATAGCAAGGATTGTGAGAGTGGTGTAGGACTGGGCAAAGTTTCATTCTGTTGTGCATAGGGTCACTATGAGTTAGAGCTGATTCGATGGCATCTAACAACAACAATGGCTAACTAACTTGAGCATTTTTCATGTGTTAATTGGTATCTGTATGTTTTCTTTGGTGAAATGTCTGTTTATATTCTCTGTTCATTTTTTAATTGGATTGTTTGTCTTTTTGTTGTTAACGTGTTGAAGTTTTTATAAATTGTAGAGTTTATTTCTTTGTCCCATATACCATTGCCAATATCCCCCCCCCCCTCATATGTGTGTTATTTTTTCACTCTTTTGGTGAAGTCTTTTGATGCAAATAAATGGCTATTTTTTTTTTTTTTAATTTGATTTGGGTGAAGATTTACAGAGCAAATTCACT
>NW_006934261.1:0-641 GCF_000298275.1 Orycteropus afer afer
TTATGCACAGGGAGACAGCTCAGGGGTCAGGAGTGTATGGAGGGATGGACACTGGGAAGAGGTAACTATGGGGAGGAAGTGGGAGGGGAGCTGTTCCATTGTCGTAAACTGTGGTCAATGTCATGAGACAAAGTATATGTGAACTGCTATATGGAAAGTGAATTTGCTCTGTAAACCTTCACCCAAATCACAATTTTAAAGAAACATTTTTTGACCATAAAAAAAAATAATTAGTCCAAAGGACTAATGGAGTATATGCTTCCCAGCCTCCATGACCCTGAGGCCAGAAGAACTAGATGTTGCCTGGGGGGAGTGGGAACAGAGAAAGTTGTCAAAGACTTGTTAGCAGTAAATTTCCTTAATATTTTAAAAGATGACAATATATTTATGCAAGAAACTCAACAAACTCCATGCAAGTTAGACCATAAAAGAAAATCACCACAACATGTCAAAATCAAACTTTCCAAATCAAAGGCTAAGAAAGGATCTTGAGAGCAGCCTAGGAAAATAAAAAGTTACCTACAAAGGGCAGCCAATAAGACAGCTCTGTTTTCTCAGCAGAAATCATGCAGGCAAGAAGGTAATGGGATGATATCTACCAATATCTATATAGAGAGAAAGAAAAAAAAATTGCCAACTTA
>NW_006934261.1:1861-3288 GCF_000298275.1 Orycteropus afer afer
TTCCCATTCTTTACAATGTTATGTATAATTTTTTTATGATCCACAGTCAAATGCCTTTGCATAGTCAATAAAACACAGGTAAACATATTTTTGGTATTATTTGTTTTAGCCAAGATCCATCTGACATCAGCAATGATATCCCTAATTCCATGTTCTCTTCTGAATCCAGCTTGAGTTTCTCGGACTTCCCTATCATTATACTGCTGCAATCATTTTTAAATTATCTTCAGTTAAATCTTACCTACATGTGCTATTAATAACATTGTTCAATATCTTCCACATTCTGTTGGATCACCTTTCTTTTGAATGGGAACAATTATCAATCTCTTCCAGTCAGTTGAGCAGGTAGCTGTCTTACAAATTTCCTGGTATAAACTAGTAAGCACCTCCAGTGCTGCATCCAGTTGTTGAAACATCTCATTGGGAATTCCATCAATTCCTGGAGCCTTGTTCTTTTTTGCAAATTCCTGAAGTGCAGCTTGGACTTCTTCCTTCAATACCTTGGTTCTTGATGATACGCTAAACCAAAACCAAACCAAATGCACTGCCATCAAGTGGATTCTGACTCATAGCAATCCCCATTGGATTTCCAAGGTGGTAAATCTTTACAGAAGTAGATTGCCCCCTGTTCCTTCCATGGAGTGGCTGGTAGGTTTGAACTTCCAAACCTCCTGGTTAGCAGTCAAATGCTTTAGGCACAGCACCAACCATAGTTGAACATCCACCAATTCTTTTTGGTATAGTGACTCTGTGTATTCTTTCCATTTTCTATTGATGCTTCCTGCATTATTCAGAATTTTGTCCAGAGAATCCTTTAGTATTCCACTAGAGACTTGAATTTTTTACTCAGTTCTTTCAGCTTGAGAAATGTCAAGCATGTTCTTCCCTTTTGTTTTTCTAACTCCAGGTTTTTGCACATTTCATTACAATACTTTACTTTGCCTTCTTGAGCTGCTGCCAAAGGGGCAAGGAGGCTGCATCTTCTGACCTCCTCTAACCCCACAAGAGAACGGCAGCACCACCATCAGTAACCCAAGGCCTATTCCTGCGAGCCCATACATGCTACCTCCACCCACCCCTTTCACCAACCCTGACACCAACCACTCTTCCCACAGCACCCACCACCTCTCTGCTGAGTTCACTAATTCACTGCAGTGGCCACACAGAACTCACAGATTATGGAGTTTATTAGGGAAGCAACAGGCTACAATTCAAGTTCAGGAACAAACTCAGTCTCTTTCAGCCCACCATTTCTCAGCCGACAGTCTCTCTCAGTCTCTCTCCCAGCAGTGCATGTCTCTCAGTGTCTTTATCTCTCTCTCTCAGCAGTGTGTGTCTCTTGAGTCTCTCTCTCAGCAATGTATGTCTCTCATGTCTCTCAGCCAGCAGTGAGAGTTTCTCTTCACCTCTAGGAGGACTCCTTTTTT
>NW_006934262.1:0-1929 GCF_000298275.1 Orycteropus afer afer
GGCCAACCTTTTTATGCTTAGTAGCCCAGTGCTTAACCCAGGGACTCCCAGAGGGCATTAGAGGTATCTATTCTATCCCCCTCATTACAAAGAAGAAGAGTCTAAGGCCCAGAGAGGTAAAGTGCCTCACCCAAAGTCACCCAGTAGAGTGAGTCACAGCTGAACATTGAACCTGGGAGTCTTGTCTCGTGGGCACACGTTCTGGTGGTTGCTCTCTTATGCTGCCTGAAATAAGTGGGCCAGTGCCTGGGGCCTGGAAATCTGGCAGTTATATGAGCCTGTAGTTTTAATGTCCTATTTTCTGGAAGTCAAAACTAAATCGCCAGGGTGTTTCTCTTTTTTATTACAGGAGTCATCTCTATTTTATTTATATTTTGCAGTGAAATGATTTAAATCAAATGTGCTTGGGCACTGAGGAAATTTGACCTGAACGAGGGCTTTTGTAGCAGAATGAGCGCCAGCAGATACTTATTTCCTGCCTTTCCAAGGCCAGTAAAATCTCGGTACAAGGGGATCCATCAATACATCTTTCATAAGGGCTCCTCTGCACAGTGAGGTGGAAAATCTTTCCAGTGACTCTGGCCCATTTGTAACTTTGCCCTGAATAAAAGGAGGGATTGATCGGGGTTTGGAAAGCTTTCATACCCAGGGCCCTTCCTGAACCCCAGGAGGCAGAGTCTATAAACGGAATTCAATTGGCCAATTGCTCATGGAGAGAGAGCCCAGTAGGAGCAAATGTGGCCTCTGAAGAGTGGGCAGGGAAGGGTTAAACATACTCCACCATAAGAATATTCAAGACTTAGAAACTCAAAACTTACCAGAAGGATACATTTGTATGGTTGGGAAGCGATGTCCCATCTTACCAAATGGTTCTTGTCCTTGTGAATGGATTTGGAGACAGACACCTTCAATCTGTGAGCTTTCAATGATGTATATAAAAAAAGATTTTTTTAAATGCAGCTCCTGTCCAGTTTTTCAAAAGTCCATCTATGGCATAAAATAGAACACAGATGTACAGAGAAATTGCAGGTAAGGCAGGTAGGGGACAGCCCCCAGGCAGCAGGGAGCAGCAAGCAGACGGGGCCAGCAGGAACAGGTAGGGGGTAGCCCAGGAAGTGAGTGCAGTGGTTGGAACAGCTAAGGGAGACAAACTCGTCTGTCAGTTTGTCGTACTATGGTGGCTTATGTGTTGCTGTGAGGGTGGAGGCTGTGCCAGCAGGGGTGCCCCTGGTGGACCAGTTTCCATGGAGCTTCCAGACTGAAACTGACTTGGAAGAAGGAAGAGGCCATCCACTTTTCAAAGAACTAGGCAGTGAAAACCTTATGAATAGCAAAGCAACACCGTCTGATACATTACTGGAAATTTTTATGAATAGTCCTGAAACACTGTGTGATACACTGCCGGAAGAGGAGCCCCTCAGGTCGGAAGGCACTCAAAATATGACTGAGAAAGAGCTGCCTCATCAGAGTAGAGCCTACCTTAATGATATGGATAAAGTAGAGCTTTTGGGCCCTCCATTCACTGAAGTGGCACAACTCAATATGAAAAGAAAAAGCTAAAAACATCCATTGGTAATCACAACATGGAGTGTATGAAGTATGAATCTAGGAAAATTGGAAGTTGTCAAAAATGAAATGGAATGCATAAAGAGTGATATCCTAGGCATTAGTGAACTGAAATGGATTAGTTTTGGCCATTTTGAATCAGATAACTATATGATCTACTACGCTGGGAATGACAAATTGAAGTGGAATGGTGTGGCATTCATCGTCACAAAGAATGTTTCAAGATCTATCCTGAAGTACAGTGTTGTCAGTGATAGAATGATATCCATATGCCTACAAAGAAAGCCAGTTAATACTACTATTATTCAAATTTATGCACCAACTACCAAAGCCAAAGAAGAGTAAATTGAAGATTTTTACCAA
>NW_006934262.1:2029-3913 GCF_000298275.1 Orycteropus afer afer
TGGAGCTTCCAGACTGAAACTGACTTGGAAGAAGGAAGAGGCCATCCACTTTTCAAAGAACTAGGCAGTGAAAACCTTATGAATAGCAAAGCAACACCGTCTGATACATTACTGGAAATTTTTATGAATAGTCCTGAAACACTGTGTGATACACTGCCGGAAGAGGAGCCCCTCAGGTCGGAAGGCACTCAAAATATGACTGAGAAAGAGCTGCCTCATCAGAGTAGAGCCTACCTTAATGATATGGATAAAGTAGAGCTTTTGGGCCCTCCATTCACTGAAGTGGCACAACTCAATATGAAAAGAAAAAGCTAAAAACATCCATTGGTAATCACAACATGGAGTGTATGAAGTATGAATCTAGGAAAATTGGAAGTTGTCAAAAATGAAATGGAATGCATAAAGAGTGATATCCTAGGCATTAGTGAACTGAAATGGATTAGTTTTGGCCATTTTGAATCAGATAACTATATGATCTACTACGCTGGGAATGACAAATTGAAGTGGAATGGTGTGGCATTCATCGTCACAAAGAATGTTTCAAGATCTATCCTGAAGTACAGTGTTGTCAGTGATAGAATGATATCCATATGCCTACAAAGAAAGCCAGTTAATACTACTATTATTCAAATTTATGCACCAACTACCAAAGCCAAAGAAGAGTAAATTGAAGATTTTTACCAAGTTCTGCAGTCTAAAACTGACCAAACATCCAATCAAGATGTCCTGATTATCACTGGTGACTGGAATGCAAAAGTTAGAAACAAAAAAGAATCACCAGTAGTTGGAAAATTTGGCCTTGGAGAGAGAAATAATGCTGGAGATTGCACGGTAGAATTTTGCAAGATCAATGACTTACTCATTGCAAATACCTTTTTTCAACAACACAAATGGTGGCTATACACGTGGACTTTGCCAGACGGAGTGCACAGGAATCAGATTGACTACATCTGTCGCAAGAGGTTTTGGAGAAGCTCAATATCTTCAGCCAAAACAAGGCCAGGAAATGATTGTGGAACAGACCATCAACTGCTCACCTGCAAGTTTAAATTGGAGCTGAAGACAATTAAAACAAGTCCATGAGAGCCAAAATGTGACCTTGATAATCTCCCTCCTCAATTTAGAGACCATTAAAAGAATAGATTTGATGTATTGAACACCAATGACTGAAAACCAGAAGAACTGTGGGATGACATTAAGAACTTCATCCATGAAGAAAGCAAAAGGTCATTAAAAAAGACAGGAAAGGAAGAAAAGACCAAAATGGATGTCAGAAGAGACTCTGCAACTTGCCCTTGAACAGAGAGTAGCTAAAGCAAATGGAAGAAATGACAAGATAAAAGAGTTAAACAGAAGATTTCAAAGAGCAGCTCGAGAAGACAACGTCAATTATTACAATGAAATGTGCAAAGACATGGAGTTGGAAAGCCAAAAGGGAAGAACACATCTGGCATTTCTCAAGCTGAAAGAACTGAAGGAGAAATTTAAGTCTCAAGTTGCAATACTGAAAGATTCTATGGGCAATATATTAAATGATGCAGGACATGCAAAAGAAGATGGAAGGAATACACAGAGTCACTGTGCCAAAAAGAATTGGTTGATGTTCATCCATTTCAGGAGGTGGCATATGATCAAGAACCAACAGTACTGAAGGAAGAAGTTGGAGCTGCACTGAGGGAAGTGGCAAAACACAAGGCTCCAGGAATTGACAGAATACCCATTGAGATGTTTTCAACAAACAGATGCTGCACTAGAGGTGCTCACTTGGCTATGCCAAGAGATTTGGAAGACAGCTACCTGGCCAACTGACTGGAAAAGATCCATATTTGTATCCATTCCAAAGAAAGGTGATCTCTTGGAATGTGGAAATTATCAAACAATATC
>NW_006934263.1:0-1357 GCF_000298275.1 Orycteropus afer afer
CTTTCTCCTGCTCTTCTGGCCTGCTGCTTTGGGCATCTCTGAGTTGTCCCTGGGGCTGAATTAGTGACACAGAGTGTTGGGCAAATTAGAAATTGGCTATTCAAAACAGGGGAAGATAAGGGCATGAAGTGGCTGGCTTACACACTTTCATGGGTGTGGTTATTTTAAACTGATGGTGAAGGGGATGTTAATTTTTGAAGTGTAAAAGGGATAATGGCTAGAAAACCCAGGGGGTGGCCTGTGGTGTAGTAAATTACCTAGTATGTCTTTTCTAGCCATAAGTCTTTGTAAACTCCGTGGTGGAATTTGCTGAGAGTGGCTGAGTAGCTCCTGATTGTTAAAGTTATTCACTTGGGGTATTTCTGTTGGGAGCACCACACAATAATTTTTTGGGAAGTTCACTCTCTCTCAGGTGTATAGAATTCTGATGTTGGGATTGGTTAGGTTGCTACTCTGCCAGGCTCAAATGGAGCCCTCCTAGAAGCAGAATAAATCTCTCACTGTTAGCTGGGAGATGTGAGAGACATGCATGCTGAAAGAGAGAGAGATGTGAGAGACATGCACTGCTGGGAGAGAGACACTGAGTGACACAGAGTTTTGGGAGCAACACTGAGACAGACACACAGTGCTGGGAGTGAGACTGAGAGACACACACCACTGGGAGAGAGACTGTGGCCTGAGAGATTGTGGGCTGATAGAGACTTAGCATGTTCCTGAACTTGAAGTGTAGCCTGTTGCTTTCCTAATAAACCCCATAATCTGTGAGTTCAGTGTGGCTAGTGTAATGATTTATTGAACCCAGTAGAGAGGTGGTAGGTGCTGTGGGAGGAACAGTTGGTGTCAGGGTTGATGAAAGGCTCAAGGGAGGCAGCATGTCTGGTCTCACAGGAATAGGCCTTGGGCTGCTGGTGGTGATTCTGTCCTCTTCTTGTGGGGTTAGAGGAGATAAGAAGATGTGGCCTACTTGCCCCTTTGGCATATGCCCATTATTATGTTGAGGATTTTCCTTTCTATTGCTATTTTCCTGAGAATTTTCATCAGGAGTGATTGATGGATTTTATCAAATGTCTTCTTCGCATCGATTGATATGATCATGAGGTTATTTTCCTTTCTTTTATTTATGTTGATTGCTTTTCTAAAGTTGAACCATCCTTGCATACCTGATATCAGCTCCACTTGGTCATAATGATTTTTTTTAATGTTATTTAAGTCTATTGGGTAAGATTTTGTGGAAGATATTTGCATCTATATTCATGAGGGATATTGATCTATAGTTTTCCTTTTCATTGATGTTTTTCCCTGGTTTTGGTATCAAGGTTATGCTTGCTTCATAAAATGAATTTGGGAGGATTCCATC
>NW_006934263.1:1907-3031 GCF_000298275.1 Orycteropus afer afer
TAGGAGAATAGAAGGACTGTATATGCACAGGGAGAGACCTCAGTGTGTGGGGAAGGGATGTACAGAAGGGAAGGGCACAGGGAAGAATTAACTATCAGAGATGGGGAGGGGAGCTGTTACACTGTGGGAAATTATAGTCAACGTCATGAGCCCAAGTGTGTGTGAGCTGCTATATGGAAAGTGAATGTGCTCTATAAACTTTCACCCAAATCACTATATATATATCCTGAACTACAATACTACAATTCTGTCAGAGATAGGATAATACACATACACCTATAAGGAAGACCAGTTAGTACTGCTATTATTCAAAGTTATGCACCAATCATCAAAGCTAAATACCCTTTTTCCAAGTAGACTTCACCAGATTGAATAAATGAGAATCAGATCGATCACATCTGTGGAAAGAGGCAATGGAGAATCTCAATATCTTTGGCAAAACAAGGCCAGGAGCTAACTGTGGAAAATACCATCAACTGTTCATATGCAAGTTCAAAGAAACTTTGTTCTTTTGCTTTCCAGTAACCCCAAGAACTCTCTGGACCTGCACTACATGACTGAAAATGTCCTAGTTTACACCTTTTCTTTTTTTTCTCTCATGGTTAACCCCGTTACTTGTTGGTTATTTTTGTTTTGTTTTGTTTTTTGTTTTTGTTTTCTTTCTTCATTATTCTCCTCCTATACCTTTTTTCCCTTAGTGACCTATCCCCAGAAATTGCATATATACCTGTTTTATTCTTCTTTTCTCCCTTTTTTCTTTCTCTGGGTGTATTTTTTCCATGTGCTTTTAGTTTTTTGATGGTTATTCAATTGTAATTTTTGCCTAACAGACTGGGAGACAGCAACAGTCCCCATAAAATACAAGTACACCCACACCTCCTGCAACTTCACTTACTGACCAAGAGCCAGCACCTCCTTCTCCACCAATGGGACAATGATAAAAAACCACCAACAAGATTCTGAATCACCTTTGGCTGTTCTTCACAAACAATTAACAGAGATCTTAATACAATACAAAGATGCTTCGGAGACAACAGATCATGACAGTCCACACAAAGAAGCAAGATAAAGTAGTAGACACAAGGGAACAGGATACAAACCCAGAACACATCCCTGAGGAAGAA
>NW_006934264.1:0-3191 GCF_000298275.1 Orycteropus afer afer
TCAGTCTTTTCTCCATCTATTGTGATGTTGCTTATTGGTCCAGTTGTGAGGATTTTTGTTTTCTTTATGTTGAGGTGTAATCCATATTGTAGACTGTAGTCTTTAATTTTCATCAGTATGTGCTCTAAGTCATCCTAAATTTCAGCATGCAAAGTTTTATCATCTGTGTATTACAAGCTGTTAATAAGCCTTCCTCCAATCCTGATGTCATGTTCTTCATATAGTCCAGCTTCTTGGATTATTTGCTCAGCATGCAAGTTAAGTATGGTGAAAAGATACAATCCTGACATGCTCCCTTCCTGATTTTAAACCATGCACTATTCCTTTGTTGTGTTTGAACAGCAGCCTCCTGGTCTATGTTCAGGTTCCTCAAGAGTACAATTAAGTGTTCTGGAATTCCCATTGTTCTCAAAGTTATCCATAATTTGTCATGATCCAATCAAATGCCTTTGCATAGTCAATAAAACACAAGTAAACATCTTTGCTCTGTAAACTTTCAGCCAAGATCCATCTGACATCAGCTATCATATCCCTTGTTCCACATCCCCTTCTGAATCCAGCTTTCATTTCTGGAAGTTCTCTGTCAATATACTGCTGCAGCCATTTTTGAATTCTCTTCAGTAAGATTTTACTTGCCTGTGATATCAATGACATTGTTCGATAATTTCCACATTCTGTGGAATCACCTTTCTTTGAAATGGATACAAATATGGGTCTATTCTAGTCAGTTGGCCAGGTAGCTGTCTTCCAAATCTCTTGGCATAGCCAAATGAGTCCCTCCATAGCCAAATGAGTCCCTCCAGCATAGCATCTATTTGTTGAAACATCTCAATGGGTATTCTGTCAATTCCCAGAGCCTTGTTTTTCACCAATTCCTTCAGTGCAGATTTGACTTCTTCCTTCAGTATCATTGGTTCTTGATCATATGCCACCTCCTGAGATGGATGATCATCTACCAATTCTTTTTTGGTAAGTGACTCTGTATATTCCTTCCTCTTTTTTTTTTTTTTTTTAATGTTCCTGCATTGTTCAACATCTTGCCCATGGAATCTTTCAATATTGCAATTTGAGGCTTAAATTTTTTCCTCACTTCTTTCAGCTTGAGAAATGCTGAGTGTATTCTTCCCTTTTGGTTTTCTAACTCCAACTCTTGGCACATTTCATTATAATAATTGACTCTTCTCAAGCTGCTCTTTGAAATTTCCTGTTCAGCTCTTTTATCCTGTCAATTCTCCCATTTGCTTTAGCTACTCCACATTCTAGGGCAAGTTTCAGAGTCTCCTCTGACATCCTCTTTCGTCTTTCTTTCCTTTCCTGTCTTTTTAATGACCTTTTGCTTTCTTCATGGATGATGTTCTTGATGTCATTCCACAATTCTGGTTTTCAGTCATTGGTGTTCAGTGCATCAAATCTGTTCTTTAGATGGTCTCTAAATTCAGGAGGGATATATTCAAGATCGTATTTTGGCTCTTGTGGACTTCTTTTAATTGTCTTCACGTTCAGCTTGAACTTGCATATGAGCAACTGATGGTCTATTCCACAGTCAACCTTGCTTTGGCTGAAGATACTGAGCTTTTCCATTGCATTTTGCCACAGATGTAGTCAGTCTGATTCTGGTGTGTTCCATCTGATGAAGTTCATATGTATAGCCATCATTAGTGTTTGTGAAAAAAAGGCATTTGCAATGATTAAGTCATTGGTGTTGCAAAATCCTGTCATTCAATTTCCAGCATTATTTTTATCACCAAGGCCATATTTTCCAACTACTGGTGATTCTTCTTTGTTTCCAACTTTTGCATTCCAATCACCAGTGATAATTAACACATCTTGATTGCGTGTTCATTCAATTTCAGACTGCAGAAGTTGGTAAAAATCTTCAATTTCCTCATCTTTGGCTTTGGTGGTTAGTGTATAAATTTGAATAATAGTAATATTAACTGGTCTTCCTCATAGGCATATTGATATTATTGTGTCACTGACAGCATTGTACTTCAGGATAGATCTTGATACATTCTTTTTTTTAGGGGGGAGGTGAAAGTTTACAGAGCAAATTCACTTTCCATATGGCAGCTCACATACACTTTGTCTCATGACATTGACTACAATTTATCACAATGCAACAGTACCCCTTCCATTTCCTCCCCATACTTATCTCTTCCGTGTGTCCTTCCCTCCCCTGCACTCCTGTTCCCAAGTTGTCTCCCTGTGTGTAAATAGCACTTCTATTCTCCATGATTGATCTCTCCAAGGAGTATATCTACCTATTGTAAATGTTTAGCTTATATGCCTGTCTTTTGTTTGGCCGGAAGCCATGAGAGTGGGTTCAATTCCAGATCTGAAGGGAAGCTAAAGGCAATAGTCTCAGTGGTTCCATTAGGCTTCTATCAGACCAGCAAATCTGGTCCCTTTTTTTTTTTTTTTCCCAAATGATTTTGAGTTACTTTCCACATTTTTCTCCCACTCTCTCCAGGAGCTCCTACATAGACTCCTCTCAGTAGTTGACAGTGGTAGCCTGGCACCATCTAGTTCTTCTGGGCTCATAGTCATATAGGCTGAGGATTGCATGGTGTACCAGTCACTTGGACTAATTGTTTCCATCCATCTTTGGTTTTCCTCATTCTTCTTTGCTCTGGATGAGGAGAGACCCATCGTTGCATCTAGATGCCTGCTTGCAAGCTTTTAAGATCCCAGTCACTATAAAATGGTACACCATTGTGGAAAGCAGTATGGCGATTCCTTCAAAAGTTGGAATTAGAAATACCATTTGACTCAGCTATTCCATTACTAGGTATATACCCTAAAGAATTGAGAGCCATGACAAGAACAGATATATGCATACCCATGTTCATCACAGCACTATTTACAAAGGCCAAAACATGGAAACAACCTAGATGTCCATCAACTGAGGAATGGATAACCAAACTATGGTACATACACACAATGGAATACTATGCAACCCTACAGAATAAGGTAGAATCTGCAAGACGCATAACGTGGATGAACTTGGAGGACATTAGCTGAGTGAAATAAGTCAGTCACAAAAGGAAAAATATTGTATTAGTCCATTATTGTAAAAGTTAAGGAAAGGTTTATCTATAGAAGGAAATTTTCTTTGTTGGTTACCAGGGGTGGGAGGGTAAGGGGGGGAAGGCTGCTAGATAGCTAGAGATAAGTATTGATTTGGGTGAAGA
>NW_006934265.1:0-521 GCF_000298275.1 Orycteropus afer afer
CTTCATTATAACTTTTCTCTCAGAATACACCATTGCATATTCAGTAAAGTAATAGCCCATAAGTTGTTCATCAAAGACCACATTTCATCAGTTTCTGAATGGAATTAATCTGCACGTTTCATAGCAGAAAACAATAGCTGAACTTCAAACCCAATCCTCAAAAATGAAAAATAGTAAACCCATTCCCTTAATTTGACTATCCTTGTGCCATGCTTGTTCTCATTCTTTCCCCCATCTCTGAACTAGAACTGCATATCCTAGTGCAGTTATATTGAGAAGTGATTAAATGTTTTACCTTTGCAGTGGAAATTCTTGTCACTCTTTTGGAGATGCTGAGGAGCATTGTGAAGGTTTAATTCCATGTAAGTTAGTTCCTGCTCACTGATTGAAATGGAGCTATTTGTGTCCTTAGGTTTGATTTGCGATCTTTTTGACTTCTGGGCATGAGGCAGGTCTGAGTACATTACTATTTGATCATTCATCTCTGCAGCTGAGTGGTGGCAAGGTCTGTGCTCTATGAC
>NW_006934265.1:2084-3068 GCF_000298275.1 Orycteropus afer afer
ACTTAACTAATTCTTCACAGGTAATTATTTGAATTAATTAAGAAATCCCTAGCACATTTCATATTTGAAGCTTACTTTTTACCCTAAGTCTATCTAATGTTCTATGGTGATGTTATTGTATAATAATATATTGATAACATTTGTACACATCTCTCACTAAAAGAGATAGGTTAGAAGACAGAGACGAGAGCCACAGAACATACCTCTGTCAGTCAGAAAGTCATCCATTTGTTCGTGGGAAGGCCTTGTTAATGTCCTAGAGTGGCCAAGTGGAACTGAGTAATAAAAATGAAATTTAAAGACATAAGTCCAGTTTAAAAAAAAGAGAGAATATCTGTGCTTGACACTGACTGTCCTGTGAGGGCTCAGGGTAAAGCAAAAGATGAGAAAAAAATATTCATTAATGTGTTACTTAAAATTTTGAACAGGAAATTCTCACACAGGTTATTTTGAAGTCAGTTTATCTCAACATACAACTACAGGTCATGGGTTTCTATTGAAAGGACAAGTAGATCTTTATATACATCATATAGATTATCCCTTTAAAGTGCTTTAATAAGTTGTTCTCATATTCTACAGGATTTTTGCACACAGAGAAATTGACCACCCGTGCAGTTTAGCTTGTTTCCATCTCACCACACATTATTAAAATGGAGACCTTATTAACACTATTTACATGTCTAAGTCCCACTTTTAAACTAAATTGCAAAACTGTGGCATTGCATTCTTCTTTTCTGCGTATTATACCCAGAGGCACCTGGGAAGTCAGGCATGGCAATCTGCCTATAAATGTCACAGCCTTAAAAATCCTATGCCAGCCACTCAGGAAAGGATCAAATCTGGAGATCTGGATAGAATGGGAGGGAAAACGAGAAAAAATCCAAAAACTCAATAATGACCAGAATTACTGGTCAGATGAAATCTGGTGAGACCCCCAATACTATGGCCCTGGAATACATTCAGCACCTGGAATAAAATGCAACC
>NW_006934266.1:0-3154 GCF_000298275.1 Orycteropus afer afer
TCAAGATTGGGAAAGGTGCCAGACAATAAATAAACTATAATAAATACCTTTTAGTATATGAACTTAATTTGTTTTTATTCTTAGTTTATTTATTGTCTGGCACCTTTGAGAAGGAAGATTGAGCAATCTACTTCCGTAGTGATACTGCTTGGGAAACCCAAGAAGGGGTCACCATGAGTCGGGTCTAACTCCACTGCAGTGAGTTTGTTTTTCTTGTTTAATAAAAGGTATGTTGTTGTTCATTGTCATTGATTCAGCTCTGACTCATGGTGTTCCCATGGGTTACAGAGTATAACTACTCCAAAGGGTTTTCTAGTCTGTAATCTGTATGGAAGCAGATCACGAGGGTAGGCTTTTCCTCTATGGTGCTACTGGGTGGGTTCAAACTACCAACTTATAGGTTAGCAGCTTACTGCAAACCTTTTGTGCCACCCAATCTCCTTAATATGTGGTATGAAGGAAATAAATCAGGGGGTGTGATAAAATATGACAGCAGGGGGTGCTGTATTAGCCTAGGTGGTCAGGGAAGGCATTTCTGAGGATATAATATTTGAACTGAAACTTGGACAAAAGGAACTGACAGGCAGCCCTCTAGGGAGGGATCCTTTCCATTGTAGCTCAAGCCTATCTACCCTCCACTGTGCCTAATCTGCCCATGTGGGGGGCGGGGATTCATCCTGCCTCATATAAGCACTGCTGCTTCCACTACTATCTCTATCCTGGCCCCACCATCACTGGTAGTTTCAGCCAGCTTCCACCCTTCAGACTCTTCTAGGCAATATGATGTACTACCAATACTTACAGATGTTTATTTCTGTTGTTGTTGTTAGGTGCCTTCGAGTCGCTTCTGACTCATAGCGACCCCATGCACAGCAGAATAAAACACCGCCCGATCCCGCGCCAGCTCCATAATCCTTGCTATACTTGAGCCCATTGTCAAAGCCACCGTGTCAATCCATGTTTATTTTTAGTGCTCTCTTACTTGGCTGCAAGTGGCAGTGCTGATGGTGGTAGAGAATCCAAAGTGGTCTCTGCTTCTAAGAAATCCCTGCATTTAATGCCATCGTATCAAATATCTGATCCTTTTCCTTTTATACAGGCTACGGATGAGTGATAAATGTGAGGGATCATTTCTGTTTTCTCTCAATAACTCCCCATGGATGTAACTAGCACCTCTCTCAGTCTCTCTCTGTCTTTGTCTCTCTCTCTCTTCAAGAGAGTGTGAGATACTTATCATTTATCACTCACTATCCTCAGTTTAGGGGTCTACTGGTGACACAAGTAGTTTTTGCACTTCATTATTAACCCAAAGATTGGCTGTTCAAATCTAACTAGCAGCTCCATGGAAGAAAGCTCTGGCAATCTGCTTCCACAAAAATTATTGTTCTTATTGTTGTCCAGTGCCATTGAGTCAGTTCCAACTAATAGCAACCCCATATACAACAGAAAAAAACACTGCCTAGCCCTGTGCCATCCTCACCATTGTCTCCATGTCTGAGCCCACTGATGCAGCATGTTAACCCATCTCATCGAGGATCCTCCTCTTTTTTGCTGACCCTTTACTTTATCAAACATGTTATCCTTCTCCAGGAACTAGTCTCTCCAATCTTTCTTCTAAGGAGCATTTTGGATATACTTCTTCCAGAACAGATTCGTTCATTTTTCTGGCAGTCCATATTATATTCAATATTTTTTGCCAACACCATAATTCCAAGAATTCATTGATTTTTCTTCAGTCTTCTTTATTCACTGTCCAGCTTTCACATGCATATGAAGTGGTTGAAAATACCATGGCTTAGGTCAGACACACTTTAGTCCTCAAAGAGATATCTTTGCTTTTTAATACTTTAAAGAGGTCTTTGGCAACAGATTTGCCCAAAGCAATACATCATTTGATTTCTTGATTGCTACTTCCATGGGCATTGATTGTGGATCCAAATGAAATGAAATCCTTGACAACTTCTATCTTTTCTGTGTTTATCAAGATGTTGCTTATTGAACCATATGTAAAGATTTTTATTTTCTTTATGTTGAGGTATAATCCACCTGAAATCTGGTCTTTGATCTTCATCAGTAAGTGCTTCAAGTCTTCTTCACTTTCAGCAAACAAATTTTTGTCATTTGCGTAATTCCGGTTATTAATGAGTCTTCTTCCAATCTTTATATATTTCAGCTTCTTGGATTATTTTCTCAACATACAGGTTAAGTATGGTGACAGGATACAACCCTGACACACTTTTCCTGATTTTCAACCATGGAGTATCCCCTTGTTGTGTTCAAACAAATGACTCTTGGTTTATATACAGGTTCTTCATGAGCACAATTAAATGTTCTGGAAGTCCCATTCTTTACAATGTTATCCATAATTTGTTATGATCCACACAACTGAGTGCCTTTGCATAGCCAATAAAACACAAGTAAACATCTTTCTAGTATTCCTTGCTTTTAGTCAAGATCCATCTGACATCAGCAATGATATCTCTCACTCCACATCCTCTTCTGAGTCTGGCTTGAATTTCTGGCAGTTCCCTGTCAATATAATTCAGTGACTGGTTCTGAATTATCTTCAGCATAATTTTATTTGCATGTGATATTAATGATATTGTTTGATAATTTCTGCGACCTGTTAGATCACTTTTTTTTAGAATGGGCACAAATATCGATCTCTTCCAGTTGATTGGTTAGGTAGCTGTCTTCCAAATTTCTTGGCATAGATGAGTGAGTGCTTCATCATTGCATCCATCTGTTGAAACATCTCAATTGATATTCTATCAATTCCTGGAGCTTGTTTTTTTTTTGCTAATTTCTTCAGTGCAGCTTGGATTTCCTTCAGTGCCATTGGTTCTTGATCATATGCTGCCTCCTGAAATGGTTGAATGTTGACCAATTCTTTTTGGTACAGTAACTCTGTGTATTCCTTCCATTTTCTTTTGATGCTTCCTGCATCTTTCAATATTTCGCCCACAGAATCTGTCAGTATTATAATTCAAGGCTTGAATTTTTTCTTCAGTTCTTTCAGCTTGAGAAATGCCAAGAGTGTTCTTCCATTTTGGTTTTCTAACTCCAGATCTTCACACATCTCATTACAATACTTTGTCTCCTCGAGCAACCCTTTGAAATATTCTATTCAGCAATTTTACTTAATTATTTCTTC
>NW_006934267.1:0-662 GCF_000298275.1 Orycteropus afer afer
TGATGTGGAAAAGTTGAACAGGCTCATCAAAAAGAAGAAATTGAACAGGTCATCAAAAAATTACCAACTGAAAAAAGTCCTGGCCCAGACAGTTTCATCAGAGAATTCTACAAAACATTCAGAGAAGAATTGATACCAATTCTAATCAAACTATTCCAAAACATAGAAAAGGATGGAACCCTCCCTAACTCATTTTATGAAGCAAGCATAACCTTGATACCAAAACCAGTCAAAGACATCACTCTAAAGGAAAACTACAGACCAATATCCCTCATGAATGTAGAGGCAAAAATATTCAACAAATTCCTAGCCAATAGACTGCAACAACAAATCAAGAAAATCATTCATTATGAGCAAGTGGGGTTCATATCAGGTATGCAGGGATGGTTCAAGATTAGAAAAACAATCAACATCATCCACCATATAAATAAAACAAAGAAGAACCACATGATTATATCAATTGATGCAGAAGAGGCATTTGATAATATCAACAACCATTCCTGATCAAAACTCTCAGCAAAATAGGAATATAAGGGGCATTCCTCAACATAATAAAGGGCACTTTATCAAAACCAACTGCCAACATTATTCTCAATGGAGAGAGACTGAAACCATTCCTCTTGAGAACAGGAACCAGACAAGGATGCCCGCTATCACCACTT
>NW_006934267.1:2622-3802 GCF_000298275.1 Orycteropus afer afer
AAGACATGAATAGACACTTTACCAAGGAGGATATTCAAGCGGCCAACAAACATATGAAGAAATGCTCACGATCATTAGCTATTAGAGAGATTCAAATCAAAACAACAATGAGATACCATCTTGCTCCAGCACTAGGAGCAAAGTTCAACAAGACAGAAAATAACAAGTGGTAGTGAGGTAGTGTCGAGATTGGGACTCTCATACACTGCTGGTGGGAATGTAAAATGGTACAACCATTGCGAAAAGCAGTATGGTGATTCCTTCAAAAGTTGGAATTAGAAATACCATTTGACCATTATTAGGTATATCCCCTAAAGAAGGAAGAGTCATGACAAGAACAGATATATGCACACCCATGTTCTTCACAGCACTATTTGCAATAGCCAAAAGATGGAAACAGCCTAGGTGTCCATCCACTGAAGAATGGATAACCAAACTACAGTACATACACACAATGGAATACTATGCAATGCTAAAGAATAATGTAGTATCTGCAAAAAACCACATAACATGGATGAACTTAGAGGACATTATGCTGAGTGAAATAAGTCAATCACAAAAGGACAAATATTTATTAGTCCATTATTGTAAAAGTCAAGGAAATTTTTATCTATGGAAGGAAATTTTCTTAGTTGCTTACCAGGGGTGGGAGGGGAGGGGAGGGAATGCTGTTAGATAGATAGAGATAAGTATTGATTTGGGTGATGAGAAGGGCAATGTACCAAATATGAGTGACAATATGGTGGCATTGAGGAAGAGAAAGACATAGAGAAGTACAAAGGAGATAGAGACAACCAAGATGAATCCTTTAGCACATACAGTATTGCATTGTCAGTGAAGACTAACATGGGTATATGGGTAGATACAGGGGTGGACAGGCTGAATTATTAGGTATGTCTATGAAATGGGAAGTATATCCAAGAACATGTATAGGGTTGGCTGACAATTATCCTGTAAGTTTATGTGAATGATTAGAATTCCCAGGTGTATAGTTGAGCTGACAAGGGGCAAGGTTGTGGTCACTGCTTGGTCACAGGCAGCTACCAAGAGGGACCGAGTAGTTGGACCTGTGGGCTTGGGACAATAGTAACAGGGGACATCAAGCTCAATTGGTATAAAATACAATACAAAACATTGTTCCATCTCCTACCTTGGTGAGTAGTGACTGGAATCTTAAAAG
>NW_006934268.1:0-676 GCF_000298275.1 Orycteropus afer afer
TCTTTTCCTTTGTTAAATTTGCCAGTGGTTTGTCAATTTTATTGATCTTTTCAAAAAACCAACTTCTGGTCTTGTTGATTTTATCTATAGCCCTTTTATTTTCTGTTTTATTGATTTCTGCTTGAATCTTATTTCCTTTCTTCTGTTGACTGTAGGCATTTCTTGCTGTACTTTCTCTAATTGTTGGAGATGTTGGTTTAAAGTGTTGATTTTGGCTCTTTCTTCTTTTTTGATGTGTGGATTTATTGCTATAATTTGGCCTCTGATCACTGCTATTGCTGTGTCCCAAAGATTTTGGTATGTTGTGTTTTCATTCTTGTTTGATTCACATAATTTTTGAATTTCACTTTTGATTTCTTCTCTTACCCAGTCTTTCTCAAGGAGGGTGTTGTTCAGTATCCATGTGTTTTCTCTTTTCCTTTTGATCTTCCTATTGTTGATTTCTAATTTGATAGCATTATGACCTGAGAAGATGCTTTACTGTATTTTGATGTTTTAAAATTTATTATGGCTTGCTTCATGGTCTAACATATAGTCTTTCATGGAAAATGTTCGATGTGCATGGGAGAAGAATGCGTATTGTGCTGCTGTTGGGTGAAGTGTCCTGTAGATGTCTATAAGGCCAAGTTGGTGGATTGTATTGTTTAGCTGTTCTGCATCTTTGTTGAGTTTATTT
>NW_006934268.1:2752-3954 GCF_000298275.1 Orycteropus afer afer
AACAAATTCCCTTAGTTTCTGCTTATCTGGAAATCTCCTAATTTCATCATCATATTTGAGGGACAATTTTGCTGGGTATATAATTCTTGGTTGAAAATTTTTCTTTTTCAGGGTTTTACATATACCATCCCATTGTCTTGTCGCTTTCATGGTGTCTGTTGAGAAATCAGAGCTTATTATTAATGGCTGTCCTTTGTAGGTAACTTTTTGTTTTTCCAGTGTTGCTTTCAGGATTTTGTCTTTGTCTTTGATTTTGATGAGTTTGAAAATGATGTGTCTTGGTTATTTTCTTTTGGGGTCTATCCTGTTTGGGGTTCATTGGACTTTCTGAATGGATATTTCTTCATCTTTCATCATATAAAGGAAGTTCTCCTCCAGCAAATCTTGGACAATTTTCTCAGTGGTTTTCATTTTCTCTTTCTGTTCTGGAATTCCAATGACAACTAAGTTATTCCTTTTGATGGTATCCCTCATGAACCTTGGGCTTTCTTCATTTTGTTTTGATTTTTTTTTTTTTCTGATTAATCCTTTTCCAATGTATTTGTCTTCAATCTCATTAATTCTGTCTTCCATTGCATCAATTCTTCTCCTTTGCCCTTCCAATGTGTTATCTATTTCTAATGATTTAGTATTAATCTTTTGCATTTTTATCTGTAGAATTAGAATCATTTCTAATTTTTCATTTATTTTGTCATTTTGTTCTTGTATTTTTTCCAAAATTCTTCTAAGTTTTTTTTCTGTGTTTTCCTTGGCCTGTCTCTCAATCCTTTGAAGATATCTAAAGATCATTCTTTTGAATTCTTTATCAGAGAGTTCCAATGCTGCTTCTACCTCAGGAATGTATTTTGGGTCTGTATCCTGCTCCCTTGTTTCTACCACTTTGTCCTCCTTCTTTGTGTGCACTGTGATAGTCGGTTGTCTCTGAGGCATTGTGGCATTGTTGTATTTAGATCTCTGTTAACTGTTTGTGAAGAGCAGCCAAGGGTGATTCAGGGTCTTCTTGGTAGTTTTCTATCATTGGCCCATTGGTGGAGAATGAGGTAGTGGCTCTCACTCAGTAAGTGAAGTTGCAGGAGGTGTGGGTGTAGTTGTGTCTTATGGGGACTATTGTTGTCTCCCACTCAGTTAGACACAAATTACAATTGAATAACCATTAAAAAACTAAAAGCACATGGACAAAAAGCACATCATATAATCACAAA
>NW_006934269.1:0-573 GCF_000298275.1 Orycteropus afer afer
TGTCTGTATTTATTGGTTTCCCTTTTCTTTGTTGAAGAGGGTCTGTGCAATCCTTCTGCCTAGTCCGCCATCTTGCCCCGCCTCAGCATTTGTTGTTTTATATCTCAAAAATAACTAGTCAACTCATTTCAGCAAGTAGCACATGATGACTCATGACTGGCATTGTATTCTTCTATTTCATAGAGTCTCTGTAAGTTGGAATGAACTCAATGCCACCTCATAACAGCAGCAACAACACAGATGTACTACTGGATTCCCAATTCCATTCCATTGGTCTATGTGTGTATCATTCAACCAGGAACCAGGTTTTTGTTTGTTTGTTTGTTTTTTCTTACTTTGACTATATAATAAGATTTGAGATTGGGAAGTGTGAGGAGTCCTACCATGTTCTTACTCTTCAATACAATTTATCAACCAAGACTTCTTTCCTTTCCATATAAATTTGGGAATTAATTTTGCCTTTCATTAAAGAATGTGTTTGGGATTTGGATCAGGATTGTATTGTATCTATAGATGATTTTGGGTAGTTCACAGAGTTGAGTCTTCCAATTCATGAGCATGTGACTTTTTTTT
>NW_006934269.1:2143-3079 GCF_000298275.1 Orycteropus afer afer
GTAACTAAGTTGACTGATTTTCTAATATTGATTTTTCTTTACATCCCTGGCACAAATCCCATTTGATCAGGTTGTATTATTTTCTTAACATCCTGTTGAATTTGGTTGGCTAGAATTTTGTTGAGAATTTTAGCATCAATATTCATGAGAGATATTGGTCTACAATTTTTTTTTATTGGTGTCTTTGTCTAGCTTTAGTATCAGGACTATGGTGTCTTTGCCTAGCTTTAGTATCAGGACTATATTGGTTTCATAGAAGGAGTTAGAAGGTATTCTTCCTTTATTTGTTCTGAAATAGTTTGAGTGCAATTTGTGTCAGCTATCCGAATTTTTGGAACAAGTCTCCATTTAAGCCATCTGGGGCAGTGATTTTTTGATTAGGGTTTTCTTTTTTTTTTAATCATCATGAATTTATTTTTCTGTTAAAGATCTGTTCAGATTTTCTACCTGTATTTGTGTTAATGTAAGTAGATAAGTGGTTTCTAAAAATCTGTTCATTTATTGTAGGCTTTCAAATTTGTTCAAATACAATTTCTCATAGCACTCTGTTGATTATCTATTGATTCTTTATATTTCATCCAAATGTCACACATTTTGTGTCTTATTTGTGTTATTTGTATTTTCTCATCTTTTTTTTTCTATTCTTTATCAATTTGGCCAGTAGTTTGTCAATTTTATTGATACTTTCAAAGAACTAACTTCTATTTTTCTTGATTTTTCAATTCTTTCTTTATTTTCTATTTTATTTATTCTTATTTGGATCTTTATTATTTACATTCTTGTGGTAACTGTAGTCTTCTTTTGCTGTTCCTTTTATATTTATTCAAGTTATCAAGTGAAAACATTGATTTTGGACTTTTTCTTTTTTTCTCTTTGGATATGTGCATTTATTGCTATAAATGTTCTTCTGAGTAATGCTTCTGCTGAGTCCCAAAA
>NW_006934270.1:0-686 GCF_000298275.1 Orycteropus afer afer
ACTGCTACAAGAGACAACAAGGGTACTACATAAATGGAAGAACCTGCCTTCTTCATGGATAGGTAGACTAAACATTGTGAAAATGTCAATACTACTTAAAGCAATCTATACATTTAACACAATCCCGATCCAGATTTCAACAAAATTTTTTAAGGACATGGAAAAACTAATTACTAATTTCACATGGAAAGGAAAGAGACCTAGAATAAACAGAGCACTTCTCAAGAAGAGAAACAAAGTAGGAGGTCTCACACTCCCAGATCTTAAGAACTACTATATAGCCACAGAAGTCAAGGCAGCATGGTACAATGATAGACAGATAGACCAATGGAACAGAATCGAAAGTTCAGACATAGACCCATCCATCTATGGACAATTGATCTTTGACAAAGGCCAAAAGCCCATTAAATGGGGAAGAGATAACCTCTTTAACAAATGGTGCTAGCAAAACTGGATATCCACCTGTAGAAAAATGAAACAAGACCCATACCTTACCCCATACACAAAAACAAACTCAAACTGGATCAAAGACTTAAATGTAAAACCCAAAACTAAAAAATTCATCAAAGATAAAATAGGGGCAAATCTAGGAGCCCTGATTGATGGCATAAATAGACTGTCAAGCATAACCCAGGATGTGCAGGAGACAGAAGAGAAGCTAGATGACTGGGACCTTTTAAAAATTA
>NW_006934270.1:2201-3267 GCF_000298275.1 Orycteropus afer afer
CCCTAGGACATGATGGCCCTTGAGACCAGAAGAACTGGATGGTGCCTGGCTACCAATGCCAACCACTCAGGAAAGGGTCAAATCTGGAGATCCTGGATAGAGTGGGAAGGAAAACGTGGAACAAAATTCAAAAACTCAATAATGACCAGAATTACTGGTCAGATGAAATCCAGTGAGAGTCCCAATACTAAGGCTCTGAAATACATTCGTGCCTGGAATAAAACTCATCCCCGTGGCAGGCTCTCAGCCCAATAGTTAACAAGATGTATATGCAGACCACTCAACTCAGGATACCACACTCACACACTCAATGGTAATACATCCCTTAGAGCAATAGACCATGGGACACCAGAGGACCAACATTCACCAACAGGTCAAACAGGAGTGCACAATTATGAGGGGCACAGGAGGAAGGTTTCAGGGTAGGGAGGGGAGGAGACTGGGTTAGGGTTGGACATGGCGAATGGGGAATGAAACTAAGTGTACACGTGACATTGAATGTAAAACAAGCTCTTAAAAAAAAAAAAAGACTAAAATAAATAAAAAGTAAGATAAAAAAACATTATTTTAACCACAAGGTAACCTAGCTTATACGGCTTTTCTATATTGAAAAGCAAAAACAAATGCAAAACAGACAAAACAAACTTGTTTCCTTATAATTTTTACCCTTTGCTTTTAATTCTATCCTTTGGAGACATTCCAAAACCAAACCAAACACACTGCCATCAAATTGATTCTGACTCATAATGACCCCCATTGGGTTTCCAAGGTGCTAAATCTTTACAGAAATAGATTGTCCCATCTTCCTTCCATAGAGTGGCTGGTGGGTTTGAACTTCCAAACTTCTGGTTAGCAGTTAAATGCCTTAGCCACTGCACCACCAGAGCTACTTTGAATTTCTTATCATATATCTTTTCTTCTCTAACACCTCAGTGTATTCATCTCTTTTATGAACATGTTGACTGTTTTCCTCAGATTATTTCTTACTACTAAAACTTTTGAGTCAGCGGCCATCTAAGATGCAGCTAAGAGTCTCCTGGTATCGGAAGTGAAGAAGAATGCAAAA
>NW_006934271.1:0-541 GCF_000298275.1 Orycteropus afer afer
GCCTGTCCACCTATCTATCCGTCCATATACCCATGTTTGCTTTCACTGACAACTCAGTACTGTATATGCAAAAGGGTTCATATTTGTTTTCTGTACTGCCTATGTACCTCTCTCTGTCTTTCTCATCCTCAATGCTGCCATATTGGTCACTCACATTTGGTACATTGCTCTTCTCTTCAACCAAATCAATATTTATCTCTATCTATCTAACAGTGTTCCCTCCCCACCCCTCCCACCCCTGGTAACCAACAAAGAAAATTTCCTCCAATAGATAAACCTCTCCTTAACTTTTAAAATAACGGACTAATACAATATTTGTCCTTTTGTGACTGACTTATTTCACTCAGCATAATGTCTTCCAAGTTCATCCACGTTATGCACTGTTTTGCAGATTCTACATTATTCTTTAGCATTGCATAATATTCCATTGTGTGTATGTACCACAGTTTGGTTATCCATTCCTCAGTTGATGGACATCTAGGTTGTTTCCATCTTTTGGCTATTGTAAATAATAGTGCTGCGATGAACATCGGCGTGCATA
>NW_006934271.1:1986-2974 GCF_000298275.1 Orycteropus afer afer
CTTCCAGTACAATGTTGAATAGAAGTGGTGATAGCGGACATCCTTGTCTGGTTTCTGTTCTCAGGAGGAATGGTTTCAGTCTCTGTCCATTGAGAATATTGTTGGCTGCTGGTTTTGCATAAATCCCTGTATTATGTTGAGGAATATCTCTTCTATTCCTATTTTACTGAGAGTTTTGATCAGGAATGGGTGCTGGATTTTATCAAATGCCTTTTCTGCATCAATTGATATGATCATGTGGTTCTTCTCCTTGTTTTATTAACATGGTGTATGACATTGATTGTTTTTCTAATGTTGAACCATCCCTGCATACCTTATATGAACTCCACTTGGTCATGATAAATGATTTTCTTGATATGTTGTTGTAGTCTATTGGCTAGGATTTTGTTGAAGATTTTTGCATCTATATTCATGAGGGATATTGGTCTGTAGTTTTCCTTTTGAGTGATGTCTTTGCCTGGTTTTGGTATCAAGGTTATGCTTGCTTCATAAAATGAGTTAGGGAGGATTCCATCCTTTTCTATGTTTTGGAATAGTTTTGAGTAGGATTGGTATCAGTTCTTCTCTGAATGTTTTGTAGAATTCTCCAGTGAAATCATCTGTGCCAGGACTTTTTTCAGTCGGTAATTTTTTGATGACCTATTCAATTTCTTGTTTTGTGATGGGCCTTTTCAACTTTTCCACATCAATCTGTGTTAGTTTAGGTAAGTGGTATGTTTCTAGAAAACTGTCTATTTCCTCCAGATTTTCAAATTTGTTGGAGTACAGTTCTTCATAGTATCCTGATATTATCCTTTTTATTTCAGTTTGTTCTCTTGTGATGTCACCCATTTCATTTCTTGTTCGTTTTATTTGTATTCTCTCCCTCTTTTCCTTTGTTAAATTTGCCAGTTGTTTCTCAATTTTAATGGTCTTTTCAAAAAACTAACTTCTGGTCTTATTGATTTTTTCTATAGCCCTTCTATTTTCTGTTTCATTGATTTCTACT
>NW_006934272.1:0-793 GCF_000298275.1 Orycteropus afer afer
CTGTCAGTTCTCACTCTTTCCTGCACGCTATTCTGCTCCTTTCCTTTTGTTCTCCCATCTTCATCTTAGGGTAAATCTATAGGAATCCTTTTATTTATTTTCTTTCTTTCATTTATTGTGATCTGGGTGAAAGTTCACGGAGCAAATTGATTTTTCCTCCAACAACTCATACACATTTTGTTTTGTGACATTCATGGTAGTCCCCACAATGGAACAGCTCTCTTCCCATTTTTTCTCTATGTTCACTGCTTCCATGCACTCTTCTTTCCTGTCCCTTCCTGCCTTCTGCAGTTTATCCTTGGGCAAATGCTGCCCTTTGGATCTCTAATGGTTGATTGTTTAAGGAGTGCATACCTCCCTGGTGTTATTGTTCATCTGATAGGCCTGTCTGTTGTTTGGCCGGAAGTTGAGCCATGAGGATGAGTTGAGTTCTTGCCTTGAAAGGTGTTTAAGGACCATAGTCTTGGGGTTCCACCAGTCTCTATCAGACTAGTAAGCCTGGTCTTTTTATTATGTGGAACTTTGTTCCACACTTTCCTCCCACTTCATCTAGGACCTTGTGTTGTAATCCCTTTCAGAGCAGTATGCATTGATAGTTGGGCACCCTCTAGTTCTGGTTTCAAGGTCGTGGAGGCTGGGATTCACATGTTTTGTTAGTTCTTTGGAATAATTATTTCCTTGTGTCTTTGATTTTCCTTACTCTTCTTGGTTCCAGATGAGAATAAATCAGTAGTTGCACCATAGATGACCCTCACAAGCTTTTTTTTTTTCCTTTCAATTTTTATTGTGATTT
>NW_006934272.1:3618-4452 GCF_000298275.1 Orycteropus afer afer
TTGCATAGTATTCCATTGTGTGTATGTACCATAGTTTGGTTATCCGTTCCTCAGTTGATGGACACCTAGGTTGTTTCCATTTTTTGGCTATTGTAAATAGTGCTGCGAAGAATATGGGTGGGCTTATATCTGTTCTTGTCATGGCTCTCACTTCTTTAGGATATATACCTAGTAATGGAATGGCTGGTCAAATGGTATTTCTAATTCCAACATTTTAAGGAATTGCTATACTGCTTTCCTCAGTGGTTGTATCATTTTACACTCCCACCAGTGGTGTATGAGAATCCCGATCTCTCCACATCCTCGCCAGCATTTGTTATTTTCTGTCCTGTTAAACTTTGCTACTAGTGCTGGGGCAAGATGGTATCTCATTGTTGTTTTGATTTGCACCTCTCTAACGGAGCTCTGGTGGCCGTAGTGCCTAAGGCATTTGACTGCTAACCAGAAGGCTGGTGGTTCAAATGCACCAGTCACTCCTCGCAAGGAAGGTTGGGCAATCCACTTCCGTAGTGATACAGCCTCAGAAATCAAGGAGGGATCACTATAAGTCAGATCCGACTCGATGGCCGTGAGTTTGTTTTTTTGTTTTTGGAATGGCTAAAGATCATGTTTGTTGGCATCCTGGATATCCTCTTTGGTAAAAGTGTCTATTCATATCTTCTGCCCATTTTTAAATTGGATTATTTGTCTTTTTGTTGTTGAGGTGTTGAAGTTTTCTATAAATTCTAAAGATAAGTCCCTTGTCAGATATGTCATTGCCAAATGTTTTTTTCCCAATCTTTAGGTTTTCTTTTGACTCTTTTGGAGAAGTCTTTGGAAGCACATAAAAATTTA
>NW_006934273.1:0-3090 GCF_000298275.1 Orycteropus afer afer
GAAAATCTGCAGTATCTAGGGATAGGGTACTAAGAGAAAAAAGGCAGAAAAGCAGAATAATGAAGAAAAAAATGGGAAAAAATGCAAAAAAAAACAAAACAAAACAAAAAACACAAGGAATGTGGTTAACTACAGGGAAAAAAAGAGAAAAAAAAAAAACTTTTTAATCAGGAACTGGGAAAAGAAAAAAAAAAAGGTGTAAACTAGGAACTTTTCAGTTGTGCAGGTCCGGAGAGTTCTTGGGGTTACTGGAAAGTAGAACCTCTTCTAAAGCCCCTGGAATCTGGTAGAGCACTTTGTCTTTAGGTTGTCTCTAGCTGCTGGTTACATGTTGATTTGTTTTGTCTTGGTTTTATGGTTTAATATTTTGAAAAGGTGAAGCTTGTGTATTTTATTTTATTATTAATTCAGGTGTGTTGGGTCGCTCTGCTGTTTTCTTTCCATCACGTGGAATCACTGTGTGGAATGTGGATATGTGTTTCTGTTTGTCGTAAGGAGGGTTTAGAGTTCGAAGTGGGAGGTTTTATGGTAATTGGCTGAACATGGTTTCTTTTATTGAATGAGTGAAGTTATTGGTGGAGAAGGTGGAAGCAGAAGAAGGAAAGCTTGGTGTTGCTAGGGTCAGTTTCTAGGGCTTTGCACAGGCTATTATTGATGATGTAGTTATTCACAAGACCGCAGCTCAATCTCAGGAAAGATTCTTGTTGTTAGGGAGTTGCAAATTTCCACCAGGTTCAGGCACACTAAAAGACCCCACTTCTGAGGCCCCTCAGCGCCAAAGAGCGATCCAAGGCAAATTCCCAGGACTGCCATCAGCTGTGGCTTCCTCTCTCTCTCTCCACCCCGTCTTCCTGCGGCACTGGCACAATCCGGCCAGACCACTAATGGCTCCAGAGTTTGTCTGTGATACCACCCACTTGTGGTGCCAAAGATGCGCACAATTTCAGGTGTGTTGGAGTCGGGGGAGTACCTGCTAGTAAACTGTGTCCTGATATCTGTGACAAAGATAAGCATGATGTCTTCCAGGCTGACCCAAGCCCACTCAGTGACCTGCTGAAAGGGGAGGGAGCTCACCTTCCTGATGCAACAGTGAGCTCTCCACTTGAGTTTCATTGGTAGTGCGCACGCCCGCCTGCACCCAGGTGACTCAAATTATCAACAAAATCAGGTGCTGGAGGCAGATCCCTGGAGCTGCCCACTGGGATATTGGAGTGGTTGCTAGGACACTGATATAGGATGTCTTCTTTCTTGGCTCACGGGGATCTCAGGTGGCTGCCCTCGCCCTCCAGTCAGTGACTGCCCCAGGGAAGTTTCCAATGGCCTCTCTCAGCTGCCCATCTGTCCTCTGCCAGGTAGCTCTTTCTTAAATAATCTCCCTGTGCCTTTCCTCTAATTCTGCTCTTCTGTGTTTGGTGCACTCTGATTCAGTGAGCTGTTCAGAGCACCAAAATCCCTCATTCAAACTGCTGTACCTAGATTTTCAAACACTGAGATGCTAGAGGGAAATAGCGTGGTGCTTACTGATGAGACTCCATTTTGAATCTCGCCAGAGTCAGTTTTGTTGAGGTCAAAATAACTACTATATTGTGTGACTTAAAATGCTATAGCCTCATTTTTCTTTTTCCTAACTATTAAAAAGGGCAAATAATAGCATCCATTTAATAAGATGTTGTCAGCAAAAAGCCAATACATAAAAAGCAATTGAACCACCAGTGCTTGGGATTAACAAATAATTCAACTAGTGTTTGTTGTCATGATCAGTGGAAAGAATGTGGGCTGTGGCAGCAGACAGAATTGCATTTGAAGCTATCTCTGCCACTGACTAGCTTTCATTTCCCTGGGCCTCAGTTCCTTCATTTAAAAATGAAACTAATAAGACATAGGCAGCCTTACTAGGAGGACTGCATAAGATAATAAACAAGAAAATTTAGCATACCACCTGGTCGCTGAAAGGGTATCCATCCATAGCCATAGGTGTTATTCTACTGATAATTGAAATAGCTTACACTTATCAAATGCCTACTGTGTGCCAGGCACTGTCCAGAAATTGCAACAGAAGGGCCAAGAATCCTGGGACTAGAGCATCAGGCTAGAGCATCAGGCCAGGTCAGAACATGAAGTTATCGCAGGCCATGGTGAAGAGAGGTTGGAATAAATATTAGTTTACTGGTTGTCAGCCTGAAGCCTTGAGTTATGGCATAGGGGACTATTACATTGAATGAGTTAAATGTTTTCTCATATGGGTGTCATCTTCACTAGTGTTTTTGAAAAAAAAAAAAAATAACATAATAATATCACTGTGATGTTTATTTTCATTTGTTTTCAGAAAGGTGTAATAAATGTGCCAAGAAGGTGATCCTAGTCTTTAGAGTAAGACTCAGTGAAATTCAAAGAGCAGCTTGATCATTTTCTAGCTGGTTGACCTGAGGAAAATCACTTAACTTCTCTACCTCAGTTCCCTTTGTAAGTATGGATCCTAGTTACTGTCAATTCAATTCCAAATCATGGTAGCCACATGTGTATCACACTAGAACTGATTGAACTTTTGAACTTTTGAAAGTAGATCACCAGGCTTTTCTTCTGAGGTGTCTCTGGGTAGACTCCACCCTTCTCTGGGTGGACTAAAACCTCCAACCCTTCGATTGGAGCTGAGCACCTTAATTGTTTGCACCATTCAGGGACTCTTAAGTACAGATAGTTGTATTCATTACACAGGTTTAATGTAAGGAAATACAGTGTATAAATCCCTAGCACAATGTCTCTCAATAATAGTGACTATTATTGCTGAGGCCATGTGCCTTGTTTCCTTTAAATGTGTGTGGTAGTTAAGGTTTCAAATTGGCTGGGCTTGGTTGAGTGGGTAGCCAGCTAGAGGTAGTTATTGCCCATGATGAGATTGTAATCAACTCCATAGTGGAATCCGCCACAAGCCTCTGAGTAGCTGCCTTAGGGATATAGTCTGCTTCCCGTATATAAGGAGAAGGTTTGGGATTGATCTCTAGCTTTTTGGCACACCTGAACCCTGCATGTAGCCATATCTTCATTCAGTAGACTGCCATGCTCTGCTGATCTTGGGACTTTCTTTTTCTT
>NW_006934274.1:0-1113 GCF_000298275.1 Orycteropus afer afer
CTGAACAACACTCTCCTTAAGAAAGACTGGGTAATGTTGCGGCTGTTTTTATGTGCCATTGAGTCAGACCCGACTCATAGCAACCCCTCCTTGGGTTTCCAAGGTGGTACAACTGGTTAACAGAAGAAATAAAAAATGAAATTAAAAATCACATGAATCAAATGAGAATGGAAACAAAAAATACCAAAATTTTGGGGACAAAGCAAAGTGATCACAGGCCAATTTATAGCAATAAATGCACATATCAACTCCAAAAATTAGAAAAGGAGTTATTAAAAAAAAAAAGCCTATGGTCACCAGAAGACAAGAAATAATAAAGATTTGAGCAGAAATAAATGAAACAGAACATAGGAGGATAATAGAAAAAAATTAACATGACTAAAACTTGTTCTATAATTTCCACATTCTGTGGGATCACCTTTCTTTGGAACGAAATTAATGAAATGACAAACAACTGACAAATTTAACAAAGGTAAAGAGGGAGAGAAAAGAAATAACATGAACAAGAAATGAATTGGTTGAAGTCACAACAGAAATGAAAAGCATAATATCAAGATACTATGAAGAAATATTCTTGATCATATTGTTGTTGTTAGGTGCCATCAAGTCGTTTTTGACTCATAGCAACCCCATGCACAGCAGAACGAAACACTGCCTGATCCCACGCCAGCTCCATGATCCCTGCTATACTTGAAGCCATCATTGCAGCCACCGTGTCAATCCATCTTGTTGAAGGTCTCCCACTCTTTTGTCAATGCTCCACCCGACCAAGCATGACATCCTTCTCCAGGGAATGGTCCCTCCTGACAACATGACAAAACTAGGTGAGATGAAGTCTGGCCATCCTCGCTTGCAGAGAACATTTCGGGTGCACTTCCTCCAGGACAGTGCTGTTAGTTCTTTTAGCACTTCATGGTACTTTCAGCATTCTTTGCCAGCACCTCAACTCAAAGGCACCAACTCTTCTTCGATCTTCCTTATTCATTGTCCTACTCTCACATGCACATGAGGTGATTGGAAATATCATGGCTTGTGTCAGTCACATCTTAGTCCTCAAGGAGATATCCTTGCTCCTCAGCACTTGAAACAGTTCCTTCGCAGTTGACTTTCCCA
>NW_006934274.1:2591-3125 GCF_000298275.1 Orycteropus afer afer
CTCTTGCCCCAGATGTAGTCAATCTGATTCCTTTGTGTTCCATCTGTCCACGTGCAGAGCCACTGTTTGTGTTGTTGTTGAGAAAATGGTGTTTGCAATGAACAAGTAACTGGTCTTGCAAAATATTACCATGCGAGTTCCAGCATTATTTCTGTCACCAAGGCCAAATCTTCCAACTACTGGTGATTCATCTTTGCTTCCAACTTTTGCATTCCAGTCACCAATGATACTTAACACATCCTGATTGCATGTTTGGTCAATTTCAGACTGCAAAAGTTGATAAAAATTTTCAATTTCCTCATCTTTGGCTTTGGTGGTTGGGGCATAAATTTGAATAATAGTCATATTAAGGGGTCTTTCTTGTAGGCGCATGGATATTATCCTATCATGGTAACATTGTACTTCAGGACAGATCTTGAAACATCCTTTGTGATGATGAATGCCGTTCCATTCCTCTTCAAACTGTCATTCCCGGCATAGTAGATCATATGGTTGTCTGATTCAAAATGGCCAAAACCAGTCCATTTCAGCTCA
>NW_006934275.1:0-657 GCF_000298275.1 Orycteropus afer afer
CAGGCTCTATCAGACCAGCAAACCTCGTCCTTTTTTCATTTTATTTATTTATTTATTTCAATTATTTTGAGTTTTGTTCCACATTGTTCTCCCACTCTGTCCAAGATCTCTTACATAGATTCCCCTTGGACAGAAATTTTTGATGGAACAAGTTGAATGTGCAGAGTTCTAAATAACCCTTAGCTCTCCTCTTCATCCCCCCTATAGCCCTGAAGCTGGTGGATTTACTACCCCCAACATAGTGCTGCACAGGCAGGCCCACAACTGACCACTGCGGTATCTCTGAACATCTGTGGCCTCTTTGTACTCTGTGGCTCAAGAGCTGGGGGTCCTGGCTGGGGTCCCTACACCATGGTGGGACCGAGTCTTGGTCACTTTATCACCTTTCCTCCCTCTATCTTTGTCTGAGCAAAGATCCAGGTAGTCATGGATGTGCTGCTAGCTTGGAAACCTAGCACTCTTGTGTTCACCAAGCCAGAACAGTAACTACAAGTCTGTGTAGGGTGTGTGTTTGTGTGTGTTATGTGCTGTTGAGTCGGACCCAACTCATAGTGACCCCTCCTTGGGTTTCCAAAGCAATATCACTACAGAAGTAGATTGCCCAATCTTTCTTCCGAGGAGTGGCTGGTGGGTTTGAATCGCCAGCCTCTGGTTAGC
>NW_006934275.1:1847-3263 GCF_000298275.1 Orycteropus afer afer
GACCCCATGTGTTGCAGAGTATAGCTGTTTCATAAACCAAAAAACCAAACTCACTGCTGTCGAGTTGGGTCTGATTCATGGCAACCCCTCCTTGGGTTTCCGAGACAATACCAGTATGGAAGTAGATTGCCCAGCCTTCTTTCTGGGGAGTGGCTGGTGGGTTGGAACCACCAGTCTTCTGGTGAACAGTCAAAGGCCTTAGGTTCTACACCACCAGAGCTCCCAACTCTTCTGTAGAAATTTTTAAAAATATTGTTGTTGTTATTGTTGAGAATATACACAACAGTACATATGCCAGTTCAACAATTTCTATATGTACAGCTCATCGACAATGACTACATTCTTCAAGTTGTGCAGCCATTCTTACTGTTCTGAGTTGTTCATTCTATATTAACATAAACTCACTGCCCCCTAACTTTCCTATCTAATCTTAAGAGTTGCTGTTTTCAGTTTGATCCCATATAGATAGATCTTAACAGCACAAAGCTCAGGGTAGACATTCCTCACTTTCAGCAAGCAAAGTTGTGTCATCAGACTATCGCAGGTTGTTAAATATTCTTCCTCCAATCTTGATGCCATGTTCTTCTTCATATAGTCCAGCTTCTTGGATTATTTGCTCAACATATAGATAGAATAAGTATGGTGAAAGGATACAATCCTGATGCACTCCATTCTTGATTTTAAACCATGCAGCGTCCCCTTGTTTTGTTTGAACAACAGCCTCTTGGTCAATGTACAGGTTCCTCATGAGTACAATTAAGTGTTCTGGAATTCCCATTATTCTCAATGTTACCCACAATTTGTTATGATCTAGACAATCAAATGCTTTTGCATAGTCAATAAAACACAAGTAAACATCTTTCTGGTATTCTTTGCTTTGAGCCAAGATCCGTTTGACACTAGCAATGATATCCCTTGTTCCATGTCCTCTTCTACATCCAGGCTGCACCTCTGAAATTTCTCTGTCAATATACTGCTGCAACTATTTTTGAATTATCTTCAGTAAGATTTTACTTGCATGTAATATTAATTATATTGTTCAATAATTTCCACATTCTGTGGGGTCACTTTTGGAATGGCTACAAATATAGATCTCTTGCAGTCAGTTGGCCAGGTAGCTGTCTTCCAAATCTCTTGGCATGGCTGAGTGAGTGCCTCTTATGTGGCATCTGTTTATTGAAACATCTCAATGGGTATTCTTTCAATTCCTGGAGCCTTATTCTTTGCCAGTTCCTTCAGTGTAGCTTCAACTTCTTCTTTCAATACCATTGGTTCTTGATCATATGCCACCTCCTGAAATGGATGAAGATGGACCAGTTCCTTTTGGTACAGTGACTGTGTGTATTCCTTCCATCTTTCTTTGATACTTCCTTCATCATTCAATATTTTGCCCACATAATATTTCAATGTTGCAAT
>NW_006934276.1:0-3084 GCF_000298275.1 Orycteropus afer afer
TGAAATCTTCTGTTCAGCTCTTTTACCTTTCCATTTCTTCCATTTGCTTTAGCGATTCTCTGCTCAAGGGCAAGGTTCAGAGTCTCTTCTGTCAGAGGATTAAAAGACAGGAAGCCAGACAGAGGAACAGTCAGCCACAGTGACCCAGGAGGGGGGGATACGAGAGGTCTCCAACAGTAGGACAAACTTGTCTGTCGGTTTGTCCTACTGTGGTGACATGTAGACTTGAGTTTTGAGGCTGAGCAGTATGGATTACACCTCAATATAAAGAAAACAAAAATCCTCACAACTGAACCTATAAGCACCATCACAATAAATGGAGAAAAGATTCAAGGTGTCAAAGATTTCACATTGCTTGGTTCTACAATCAATGTCAATGGAAGCAGCAGTCAGAACATTAGACAAAGTATAGCACTGGACATGTTGGCTACAATGGAACTCTTTCAAGAGGAGCAAAGATATCTCCTTGAGGACTAAGATACACTGACACAAGCCATGATATTTTCAATCGCCTCATATGCATGTGAGAACTGGACAATGACTAAGAAAAACTGAAGAAGAATTGATGCTTTTGAAGACTGATCTTTGGAATGGGTACAAATATGGACATCTTCCAGTGAGTTGGACAGGTAGCTGTCTTCCAAATCCCTTGGCACAACTGAGTGAGTGCCTCTAGTAGGCATCCATTTGTTGAAACATCTCAATGGGTATTCCCATAACATAAACTTAAGTCCTCGTAAGCATATACTACCGTTTTTCCCCACCCTGCCACTGCTAGTAATATTAATAATCTTTGGTTTCTATATATTTGATTATTTCATCTAAATAAGATCATAACAGTATTAGTCCTTTTGTGACTGATTAATTTTTCACTGTATAATATTTCTGTGGATCATCCATGCAGTGACATGCATTAGAACTTCATATGTCTTTATGACTGAGCATGTATCAGATCTTATTTATCTGTTCATTTGTTGATAGATATTTTGGCTATTTTCACCTTTTGACTATTGTGAAAATAGTGCAATAAACACTAGTTTCGGTCTGAAATTCTGCCTTCACTTCTGGATATATATCTAGGATTATGATTGCTCAATCATATGAAAGTTCAAATTGATGCTTTTGGTGCTGGTGAAGAATGCTGAAAGTACCATGGACTGCTAAAAGAACTAACAAATCTGTCCTGGAGGAAGTGCACCGAAAATGCTATTTGGAAGCGAGAATGGCCAAACTTCATCTCACCTACTTTGGTCATGTTGTCAGAAGGGATCATTCCCTGGAGAAGGATATCATGCTTGGTAAAGTGGAGGGTCAGCAAAAGAGGGTAAGGCCCTTAAGGAGATGGATTGACAACAGTGGCTGCTGGGCTCAAGTATAGGAAGGATTGCAGAGCTGACATTAGAACCGCGGGACCCAGCGGTGTTTCGTTCTGCTGTGCATAGGGTTGCTATGAGTCAGAAACAACTTGACAGTACCTGACAATAACTACAACAACAACGTTTATGTAAATGGTAGTGGAATTATTTGTAAATAAATAGGAAGAATGATTACACAGCTTGAAGAATGTAATCGATGTCATTTAATTGTACATGTAGAAATTTTTAAGATGATGCATGCTTTGTTGTGTATATTTTCACCACAATAAAATTTATTTATTTTTAATCAGCTTTATTGAGCTATAATTTCCATAAAGTAAAATCCATAGATTTTTAGGATGCAACAAAGAATTATGACAATGGATACTTCCCATGTAGACACAACTCCAGGATAGATGTAGAATATTTGAATCAGCCCAGAATGTTTTCCCTGTAAACTATGAAATGAGTCCATTCTCCTACCCCAGCAACTACTTGTGAATTTCTCTCTCTCTCTTTTGCCTATTGGAGAAAATCACTTAAATGAAATCACATAATGTGAAGTATTTTATAAATAAAGTTTTTTACACAAAATTTTCTTGAAATTTGTCTATGCTGTAGTATTTATCAGTAGTACTTCACTTTTTTCTCACCATTTCTCCAATAACAGACCATTGAATCTTGTCTGTTTTACTCACTAAATATCGTTCAAGTCTATCCTATACTCTCCTTGACCACTGCAACTTCTCTAGATAAGGTTAATGTTATCTCTACTCTAGAATACAATATCTTTGTGAGTAGCTTCTTTGTATTTCCTTTTCTGTTTTTCAATACATTCTAAATATACAATATAGGTATTCTATTTAAAGTGCTTGACCATACCAAGCTTCTATTTTAAACTCTTCAAGTCTTTTTTGTTTCTCCTAAGAGTAAGGCTGCATTTATAAGTCTCATACAGAGTCTAACCACCTCTTTCTGGGCCAGCCTCATCTACAACCATGTGATACCTTTTTCACAACCCAGGTTTGCTGTTCTCATAGTACTTTATATGTACCACACTCCATACAGTCACGAGGCATTTACACATGCTTTTCCCTGTCTGCTTTTTTTTCTTTCCCAAACACTTCTGTTTCTTGGCACTTTCTCATCCTTCAGATGTCAGTATATATAATCATTATTTATTCAGAAAATTCTTCTCTGAAACTCCCTGAACAAGTTAAATACCTCATATATGACTCATATTCTTTCATTGTTCCTTATACTTTTCATTTTTAGAACTTATTACAATCAGAATTCTATATTATTGTGTGATTATATTGTGGCAAATAGCCATTTTCTCCACTGTATCATTATCTATTATGTCTACTCCATGAGTGCAAAAAATACACTTGTTCTTATTCACACTTCTATCCTCACTGCATATTATATTGTCTGACTCTCTGTAGGTAGTCAATAAATATTTGTTAATTAAACGATCAAATGAATACATAAATGAATGTGTATTCAAAGAGATATCTGAATTTTTTTTTTTTTCTTTTTTTGGGAGATGTGGGGGGATTACAGAAACATGAACTGCTTTTACAGTAAAGTGGTGAAATTTTATTGAAGTTGTAAAGAGAAGGTGGAGGTGAGAAATGAAATGAGAGCCCCATGGCATTTTGAGGGTCCTGATCACAAGTTGACTGAAATGGTCAATAGACTTTTAAAAACAGGGCTGTCCGTCTGTTTT
>NW_006934277.1:0-503 GCF_000298275.1 Orycteropus afer afer
GCCTGCCACAGCCCCGCCATCGCTGTCCTGCTTCATGCTCCTGACTGACTCCTCAGACGGGCGGCCCCCAGCCACTCCCAATAGAAGGTAAGCAGCCAGGAGCCAAGAGGCCCAGCACACAAAGCTCTGTGCCCTAGGGCACTGCCACCTTGACAATCGTGGGACAGGCTCCCTCCAGGCCCCCTGCCAGCTGCTTTGTTAAATGAGCTCTGCTGTGCACATCCACTTGTCAGCTGAGCGTCCTCAGAGGAGGTGTTGGCTCTGCAAGGCAGAGCTAAGAGGCTACAGCACAGGCCACCTGGCCCACCATGTCTAAAATACTTACTACCTTGCCCTTTACGCAAGAAATTTACCAAACCCTGATTTACAGCCACCCTGCAACGAGGAGGGAAAATTGGTGACCAAAAACACTGACCGGAATATAAGAGCCAGACACTTGCACAAAGCGCCAAAGAGCTGACAGAACAGTAAGGACTCCCCAGGCCCAGAAACACAGCAGCCAT
>NW_006934277.1:3208-3931 GCF_000298275.1 Orycteropus afer afer
TGGGGGTTCTCCCAGTATGACCCCACATATCCTGCAGTAGTGTAAACAGTCACGTCGGGGTTCTCCCAGTACGACCCAGCATGGCCTGCAGTAGCATAAACAGTCACGTGTGGGTTACCTCAGGGCAACCCAGCGTGGCCTGCAGTAGCGTGAACAGTCACATGGGGGTTATGTCAGGATGACCCAGCACGGCCTGCAGTAGCGTGAACAGTCACGTGGGGGTTATGTCAGGATGACCCAGCACGGCCTGCAGTAGTGTGAATAGTCATGTGGGGGTTCTCCCAGTACGACCCAGCACGGCCTGAAGTAGTGTGAACAGTCACGTGGTGGTTCTCCCAGTACGATCCAGCACGGCCTGCAGTAGTGTGAACAGTCACGTGGCGGTTATCTCAGGATGACCCAGCACGGCCTGCAGTAGTGTGAACAGTCACGTGGCGGTTATCTCAGGACGACCCAGCATGGCCTACAGTAGTGTAAACAGTCACTTGGGGGTTCTCCCAGAAACACAGGGCAGTTCAGCTGTGGGAAATCTGACACACTCATACACTAAGTCTATCACCTCTATTCCATCACCCTGTATCATAGGTCCTGTTGTTGTTGTTGTTATGTGCCGTCGAGTCAGCCCTGACTCATAGAGACCCCTCCTTGGGTTTCCGAGGCAGTATCACTATGGAAGTAGGATTGCCCAACCTTCCTTCCAAGGAGTGGCTGGTGGGTTTGAAC
>NW_006934278.1:0-887 GCF_000298275.1 Orycteropus afer afer
TTCTGTTTTTTAGTTTGTTTGTTTTTGTCTGTTTTAAAACTACTATTATTATTATTACTTTTATCCTTTTTACTATTATTCTTTATTCTTCCCCTCCCAGGTTCTAGTTTTCAGCTTTTTTTCTTTTCCTCGTTCCTGGTTGCAGTTTTTCTTTCTTTCTTGTGGTTAACCCCATTCCCTGTTTTTCTTTTTGCATTATTCCAATATTTTTATTCATTATTCTACTTCTCTACCTTTTTTCTCTTATTGCCCTCTCCACAGATATTGTGGGGTTTTCCCCCCTTTTTTTCTTTTTTTGGTTACTGTTCCTGTGTGATTACACCGTGTGTTTTTTATCCATTTGCTCTTACATTTTTGATGGTTATTCCATTGTTATTTTTGTGTAACTGAGTGGAAGATAGCAACAGTCCCCATATGACACAACTACACCCACACCTCCTGCAGCTTCACTTACTGAGTAAGAGCCACCACTTCCTTCTCCACCAACCGGCCGACAATAAACAACTTCCAAGAAGAGCCTGACTCACCCTTGGCTGTTCTTCCCAAACAGTTAACAGAGATCTAAATACAACAACGTCACGATGTCTTGGAGACAACATAACATCACAGTCCACACAAAGAAGCAAGATAAAGTGGTACAAAAAAGGGAGCAGGATATATACCTAGAACATATCCCTGAGGAAGAAGAAGCACTGGAACTCTCTGATAAAGAATTCAAAAGAATTATATTTAAGTATCTACAAAGGATTGAGAGACAGACCAAGGAACACAGACAAAACTCTAGAAGAATTCTGGAAAAAAAATATAAGAACAAATTGCCAAAATAAATGAAAAATTAGAAATGATTTAAAATCTACAGATAGAAATCCAGAAGATTAATACTAAAT
>NW_006934278.1:3202-3937 GCF_000298275.1 Orycteropus afer afer
CAAAGATGCAGAAGAGCTAAACAATACAATTCACCAATTTGACCTTATAGACATCTACAGAGCACTTCACTCAATAATAGCACAATATACATTCTTTCCCAGTGCACATGGAACATTTTCCAGGATAGACCATATGCTAGGTCATAAAGCTAGCTTTTATAAATTTAAAAACATTGAATACTGCAAACATCTTCTCAGATCATAAAGCTATCAAATTAGAAATCAACAATAGGAAGATCAATGGAGAAAAAGTAAACATATGGAAACTGAACAACACCCCCTTTGAGAAAGAATGGGTAAGAGAAGAAATAAAAAATGAAATTCAAAAATTCCTTGAATCAAACAAGAATGAAAACAAATGTACCAAAATCTTTGGGACACAGCTAAAGCAGTGATCAGAGGCAATTTATACCACTAAATGCTCACATCAAAAAAGAAGAGCCAAAATCAACACTTTAAACCAACATCTCCAACAATTAGAAAAAGAACAGCAAGAAAAGCCTATAGTCACCAGAAGAAAGAAAGTAATAAAGATTCAAGCAGAAATCTATGAAACAGAAAATAAAAGGGCTATAGAAAAAAATCAACAAGACCAGAAGTTCATTTTTTGAAAAGACTAATAAAATTGACAAACCACTGGCAAATTTAACAAAGGAGAAGAGGGAGAGAATACAAATAACACGAATAAGAAATTAGATGGGTGACATCACAACAGAACCAACTGAAATAAAAAGG